>NW_004443998.1:1702294-1763011 GCF_000243295.1 Trichechus manatus latirostris
AGTCTCTTTAACAAACGGTGCTGGCATAACTGGATATCCATGAGCAAAAAACTGAAACAAGACCCATACCTTACACCATGCACAAAAACTAACTCAAACTGGATCAAAGACTGAAATATAAAATAGAAAACGATACAGATCACGGAAGAAAAATAGGGACAATGCTAGGAGCCTTAATACATGGCATAAACACAATACGAACCGTAAGTGACAACGCACAAGAACCAGAAGACAGACTAGATAAATGGGAGCTCCTAAAAATCAAACACTTATGCTAATCAAAAGACTTCACCAAAAGAATCAAAAGACAACCCACAGACTGGGAAAAAAGTTTTTGGCTACAACAAATCCGATTAGCATCTGATCTCTAAAAACTACAAGATACTGCAAAACCTCAAATAACCCAATTAAAAAATGGGCAAAGGATATGAACAGGCACTTCACCAAAGAAGATATTCAGGTGGCTAACAGACACATGGAGAAATGCTCACAATCATTAGAGAAATACAGATATAAACTACAATGAAATATCAGCTCACCCCAACAAGGCTAGCATTAATCCAAAAGACACAAAATAATAAATTCTAGAGAGATTGTGGAGAGACTAGAACACTTATACACTGTCAGTGGGAATGTAAAATGGTACAACCGCTTTGCAAATTGATTTGGCGCTTCCTTAAAAAGCTAGAAATAGAAGTACCATACAATCCAGCAATCCTGCTCCTTGAAATATATCCTACAGAAATAAGAGCCATCACACGAATAGCTATGTGCACACCCATGTTCACTGCAGCACTCTTCACAACAGCAAAAAGATGGAAACAACCTAGGTGTCCATCAATGGACAAATGGATAAACAAATCATGGTCTATCCACACAATGGAATACTACGCAATGATAAAGAACAACGATGAAGCCGTGAAACATCTTATAACATGGAAGAAGCTGGAGGTCATTACGCTGAGTGAATTTAGTCAGTCACAGAAGGCCAAATATTGGATAAGACCACTATCATAAGAACTCAAGAAAAGGTTTAAACACAGAAGAAAACGTTCTTTGATGGTTACGAGGGGGGGGAGGGAGGGTGAGGGTTATTTACTAACTAGATAGTATACAAGAATTATCTTAGGTGAAGGGAAGGACAGCACATACTACAGGTGAAGTCTGTACAACTGGACTAAACTAAAGCTAAGAAGTTTCCTGAATACAATCAAACCCTTTGAGGGACAAAGTAGCAGGGGTAGGGGTCTGGGGACCATGCTTTCAGGGGACATCTAAGTCAACGGGCATAACAAAGTTTATTAAGAAAATGTTCTGCATCCTACTTTGGTGAGTGGCATCTGGGGTTTTAAAAGCCTGCTAGCAGCCATCTAAGATGCATCAATTGGTCCCAACCACCTGGAGTAAAGGAGAATGAAGAACACCAAAGACAGGAAAATATTAACCCAAGAGACAGAAAGGGCCACATAAACCAGAGACTTCATCAGCCTGAGACCAGAACCAGATGGTGCCCGGCTACCACCAATGAACGTCTTGACAGGGAACACAACAGAGAGTCCCAGATGGAGCCGGAGAAAGGTGGAGTGCAGAACTCAAATTCTAGTAAAAAGACCAGACTTAATGGTCTGACTGAGGCTGGTGGAACCCCGGAAAGCATGGCCCCTGGATTCTCTATCAGCCCAGAACTAAAACAATTTCCAAGGCCAACTCTTCAGACAGGGATTGGACTGGACTGTGGGACATAAAGTGATACTCGTAAGGAGTGTGCCTCTTAGCTCAAGTAGATACAAGAGACTAAATGGGCAGCTTCTCTCCGGAGATGAGATGGGAAGGCAGAGAGGGTTAGGAGCTGGTTGAATGGACATGGGGAATCAGGGGTGGAAAGGAGGCGTGTGCCGTCACAGTATGGAGAGAGCAATTAGGGTCACATAACAATGTATGTATAAATTTTTGTACTGGAAAAAATAAAAAATAACTAGCTAAGTGTTAATAAAAGGAATAATACTTGTACAAAATGCATAAAAGTATTAATTCTCTTATTTCCTTGGAAATATGGATTAATCACTATTAATTTCACTTTAGTGGACTTAAATATCAAACCAGACAGCATACTGTAATTTTTTTTATTAATAATGGTTGTGAAATAACTAGAAGTGAAAACACATACAATATTTTCCTGATACAGCTCCACTCTAAATCCCATTTTAGCCGGCCCCCACATTTCTCAAGTCCCTGGAAATAGCCCATACCAGCTGTAAATGCCAAGCCAACACGAACCACTGCCTCATACTAGCTATCTCCAACCCTCGGGCTTTTGGCAAAGCTGCAGGGATGGGGCGCTATGGAGCGGGTGTGATGAGGCACCTTTCAAGCTTCTACAGACCAGTGAGAAGACGGGACTCCAGGTAATGGGCCATTTTAATACTCCAATGCCTTAGACTGAAACATTTCCCATTACAGAGAAGTCATGACTAGAAAATCCAAACAAAGGAAGATCATTTTACATGATTTAAAACTATTCCCTAATATTTTAAAGTATCACAAACCTTCCTATTATTTTATTATTTATGGCAAGACATGCTACATGCTGATATCAGCTGAAAATGAGGATAAAATGCTGGGAGTGGGAGGCGTGGAAGAGACCTATCAGGAAAGGCATAGAGCAGAAATCTTTATTAGCAATCACCTCCACCTTGTAATGAGTTTCTGGACCAGCAGGAGTGAAATTGCATGCCAAAAATTATAATAAATTATTCTCCGTTTAAACACAGACTAGCCATATCATCACCTAGTTCCAGGTTCAGGAGATGGAACTTACCAAATGCATTACTGCTTGCCCTCATTTCCTAAGGCCGCTGACTGTGCTTCGAAAACGGAGTATGGATGAAGGCTCAGTAATACAGAACAATGATCAAAGACCGTGTATCAACCACCAGGTATGCGGTGCTGTTATTATAGTGTCAACCTATAAACACAGTTTTAAGAGACCCTACTAGTCACACACTAATCCAAGAGCTGGGACAATCTGTAGAATAACTGCCCCACAGAGGAAGTCACGACAAGACACTGTAATTGGTATGTCCCTTCCTTCAGTTAATATCACCTGACCCTGGCATAAGCTGTCCACGCATTCTGGGTGTTTTAAAACACCGGTTAATTTCTTTATGAAAACGGTTTAGAACAACCTTGAAAGCAGATGTTAAAGAAATAATCTCCATGTTCCCACATACATTTACCAGTATCTCCATTCTCCTCTTAATCTCTGTCTTTCAGCAGCATCAAAATAAGAGGATAAAGAATGCTCAACAGTCAGTCCCCAGCAAACACCAATTTCTAAGAAAATCAGACCAATGAAAAAACGCAAAGGCAGAGAAATGCAGATTTCTTTTAGGTTCTCTGCTTTAGTTTCCTGATAAATATAAAGAAGGATGGAAGTTTGTATTTACATCTGGTTTAATAAAAATTAATGTTTCCGGAGACATTTTCTGAGACAATAAAGCTATGCTTTTAAAAAAAACCCAAACTCACTGTCGATGAGTTGATTTCAACTCATAGCGATTCTACAGGACAGAGCAGAACTGCCCCATAGGGTTTCCAGGAAATGGCTGGTGGATTTGAACTGCCGAACTTTTGGTTAGCTGCCAGCTTCTTCACCACTGTGCCACCAGGGCTCCAAAGATATGCTTACATGTACACAGTCACTGAATTTCAGTAAATACAATGAATAAAATTCATTCATTTCATTCAAGATATATCAACAAGCAGTGACTGAGTATAACATGCGCTAAGCTCTTCAGCACAGGAGATATAAACGTGAAAACATGTCTCTGCCCTTAAGCCCAGGGTGTGGGGGGAGTGCAAGATGCTTAAATACGTATTAAAAAAAAAAAAAAAAAGAGTAGGCTAAGGGTAATGACGGAGCTGGGTGCTTGGGTACTGTGAAACTCGTAGGAAGGCCACCTGGAGTCCCTGGGAGGTGTAAATGGTTAACACACTCAACTGGTAACCAAAAGGTTCAAGTCCACCCAGAAGCTCGTCAGAAGAAAGGCCTGGTGAACCACCTGTGAAAAATCAGTCACTGAAACCCTATGGAGCACAGTTCTACTCTGACACACGTGGGTCGCCATGAGTCAGAGTCAACTCGGTGCCAAGTGGTAGGAAGGCAATCTGAGCAGGAAGTCCCGGGGTGATGCCTGGGCTGTCCTGGGAACAGTGGACATCACCTTATGCAAACACAGAGGAGGACGGACTGCGGGCACAGCCTGAGCCAAGGAGCAGGGGCCAGAGGAGAACCACACGCTGCTCTGCGCTGTGGAATGTGAAGAGTTCCAGGCGAGGAGAAGCAAGAGATGGGAGGAGAGGTGGGCAGGGCAGATCAGAGGGTCTGGGAATGCAGCCCAGAGAGGGCTGACCTTATCCTACGGGCAACAAGAAGCCACAGACGAGGCGTGACCTAGTCAGATTGCATTTTTAAGAGCTCCCTCTGGGAGCCTTATGAAAACTGGGTCTGAGGAAACAAGACCAGAAGCAAAGTTCCCAATATCCACTGGATCTGACAGTTCGCAGATAATCACTGCTGACCTAAACCAGAGCCATATTGCTGGTACAATGGGTGTGAGCCCACAAGACAGTGGGTGGAGGAATGAGCAAGGGAAAGCAGCAATCACAGACTGTTTGTTCAAGAGACTTGGATGAGAAAGGGGAGGAGAGATTTCACAATAGTTCAAAGTGGAGGAGGGGGACTGGAAAGGCCAAGAGAGGTTAGTTTATGTCTTTGTTTTGTAAAGTGAAGAGGCTTGAATGCATTCATAAGCTGCGGGGAGGGGGAGAGAAGCTATAAGGTGAGGAAAGCTGAAGGTTCCAGGTCCAGGGGGATGAGGGACTGAGGCTCATGAACGGGGGGGGGGGAGGGACACCCCCAGAGAAAGACAGTGAACTGAGCCTGGTGCCAGCTTCAGCCTCCTGGATACCGTGGTTTCTGCTAACCTTTCTCCCAAACAATACAAAAAAATATATATGTACCTCCCCAGAGAAGTTGCTGTCACAGGGATATGAGACCAGGCTTAGCACCGACTTCAGAGTTCCTACTGACTGAAGACTATATAAAGAATAAAAAATCTACAAGTTACTTTGTACTGAAAGACAGTATGTTACCCACAACTATACTCTAGGCATACTAAGAATAAAAAAATCTACAAGTTGCTTTGCATTGAAACAGAATGTTACCCATAACTACACTCTAAGCATACTAATAAGTATATATTTCACCAGCTTCTACAAAATGTTCTACAAAAAACAGACGTTTAGGTTAACAGCAAAATGCTTTGAAATACACATCAAGTCCTCTATCCCAATGAGCACCCAGCAAGTCAGCCCCTATTCTAAAATTCAACAAGCTTGAAAATCAGAGAATACCCTCCATCAGGTCTCATGTGCACCTCAGGGTCTGGTTCTGGGGCTTGTCAAACCTGACCACACAGACATATGCACGGTCTGTACCTGCTCATCCCTTTCCTCCAACAGGAAGCAGGAAGGCTAATTTAATTCACTCTGGCAGTAGGAGATCCTTGTAGGCACATCTGGGAATTAGACAAAGCAACACAATTCAAGAGCAGCCCAGGTGGGAGCAGGAAAAAAGAGGAGAGAGAAAGGGCACAGGCAAAAGGAAGTGTTGGGATTCATCACACGGATCTTCCAGAATGCCTTTCCACCCTCTCTCACTAATACAAAAACTTCTCACACTACTTTAAATCATCTTCTAGAGTACTGCATGCTGAGACCACCAGCTAGCCGGTGGGAAAAATAAGTGGAGTCCTTACCTCACACCTTCTCATCAGATTAATTCTAAATGGATCAAAGACACAAATCTGAAATATCAAACCATAAAAGCTCAAGAAGAAAACTAAGGGAAATTTATATTTTAATCTCAGAGTAGAAATGGCCTTTCTTAGTATGATAAAAAATCCAGAAACAATAATAAGAAAAGAGCAAGACATTTAATCAATATTTAAAATTTCTGAGTGGTTAAAAAAAACATAAAGAAAAAAAGAGGAAGAAGAAGAAAATAAATGGGAGAAAAATATCTGCAACTATATTTCAGATAAATAACTAATTTCTTTAACTGGAATATTAAAAAAAGAAAAAGAAAAAAATAATAAACCATTTGCAAAAGGAGCAAAGGATATGAACAGATAGCTCACTGATACCGGTGTGTGTGTGTGTATATATATATACACACATAAATTGCTCTTAAATATATGAAAAGGTATTTAACCTCATTTTTAATAAAAAAGATATAAATTAAAACTATAAGGAGATGCCACTTTAACCCGTTAGATAGGTAAAGAGCAAAATAGATGAAAACACTGTTGAAGAGAGTGTGGGGAAGAAGGAAATTTCATACATTACTAGTGAAACTGTAAACTGATACAACCTATACGCAGATCAACTTGGCAATATCTATCAAAATTTATGAGTCTACACACCCTTTACTCTGTGGTTCCACTTCTACGTATTTACAAATGATATGTTTTACAGGGATCTTTACTGAAACATTTTTTTGTAGGAGGAAAAGGATTAGAAACAACCTGTCTGACATTAGGTAACTGGTAAATAAATTCTAGTTTATCCACCAAGCCATTAAAAAGAATGGGATAGCATTACATGTACAGGTAAGGAATGGTCTCCAAGATATTTAAAGAAACAAAAAAGAGTACAGTGCAAAACAATGTATAATGTGTTATCATTATGCTGGGACTAATACACACACACGCGCGTGCACACGTACGTACGTACGTAAACTGCATAATAATCTCAGGAAGAAGAGACTGAAAAAAAGTGATTTCCTTTCAGCAAGTGGAGCTAGGAAACCGGGGAACAGAGGAAGGCAGGAAATACGCCATTTTATATCTTTAGACTTGTGTGCCACATGTCTGCCATTACTTGCTCAAAAGTAAATTTTAAGAAACATCTCACAGTAATACAAACTATGTTACAGTCATATGATATCACCTGTTACTGAGAGATACACTGTCAGGACAGAGACTTTTTTTCTTCCGTGAACTGTAAAGATCCTGAGTCTGTTTTCATTCTTCATCATCACTAGAAGTTTACAGCTTCAGTCTACATCGCTTCTGATGAATGCGGCCTAAATACGTACAATCCCATCCGAAGCTAATCAAAACAATTTTTGATCCTCCTTAAATCTCTTTGGAACACAGTAGGGTCTGAATAAGAGAAATAAACTCTTTTTTAGCAAATTTTAATTCTATAGCTTTTGTATTCAAATTAGACAAAAACATCTAAGAAGACAGAACTACTGTAATTCTAGAATCTATACAATATCTGGCATAAAGTATATGCTTAGTAAAAACTTGTTGAATGAATGAACAAAAAATTTAATTAATTAAACTATAAAAGGTTATTCCAACTACAACAGCCATAAAAAGAGTGTAAGATCTAGGGGGATTAGTCATGGTTTCATGGGACATCCCAGTTAACCGGCCTAATATATTTAGTGCTTCTGTTCTATCTTCTACTTCACTGCATAATGCCTGGGGTCTTAAAAGTTTGCAAGCAGGCATCCAAGGTATAACAACTGCTCTCTATTCACCTGCAACAACAGAGGAAAAAGGAGTCAGGAATAGGAGGACGAAAAGAAATGTGTGGCTAACTGCCTCCATAAACAACTATCTCCTTTGCCATGAGAACAGAAGAAGTAGATGGTGCCCATCTACCATTACTGAACACTGTGATCAAAGATTCTATAGAAGAATCCTGATCAAAAAGGGGGAAATGGAGAACAAAATTTCAAATTCTCATGGAATCTAGAATTTCTGGAGCCACTGAGGCGGGATGAACCCCCAAACTAATTGCCCTGAGATAATCTTTAAACCTTAACTCTTGAAACAAAAATATACCCTGAAGTCTTCTTTTTAAACCAAACAATAGTTTAGTTTAATTAGTAAAGAATGTCTGCCTTCAGCACTGAACTTTTTTAAAGAACTATCTATATGGGAACAAACAGACAACAGCAACTCGAAAAGGTTAGATACGAAGCTTAGAGGGCAGTGAGTTTATGTTAATGAGGGAGAAATAGTTAGGAAAACGAGGGTGACAATGGCAGCACCACTTAAAGAACATAATCAGTGTCACTGAACGGTACATGTCGCAATTGTTGAATTGGTTTATGTTCTGCTGCGTATATTTTCAACAACAAAAAAATTTAAAAAAATTCTAGAGGGGAGTCCTCCCTACTTCAATAAATTCTCTCTCTAATTTTTTACAAAACTCTCTAGCTTAATTGCAATTCTTACTCCTTCATTCATACTCAAAAATAACCCCAGGTCATGTACCTCTACTTGGAATTTAAAACAGTAGTGATTAATATTGGCCCCAAAACACTGTTTGGCTTTCAGAGACTCTAATGTAAATATACTTCCAGCTCAACTGCAATCTTGCTAGAAAGCCTTGTCCATTTTTGCTTGCTCTAGTAAGGCATCAAGGATGCAATCAGGATTTGGGTGGGTCATCATTGGGTAGTAGATGTTCTTACTTATTTTAGAATTTGGCTGCTGCATACTCTTCTCTGTTCCTCACTTATCTTTCTTAGTAGAAATTAACCTCAGGGTAGCAACGCCATTCCTACTTGATCCCGTAACTTTTCCTCACCATCAGAAAGGAATCCACCACCATATGGTTCCATGTTGGATGTGGTACAAATATCATGCATCGTTTTCCCTCTAATGAGAAACCCAATATTCAAAATAGGAGTCTCCTAAAAATTAGTGTTATTTATAAAGCTTCGTGGTATTTGATGTCTAAGACTTAGGTTTTCTCAGCAAAGCACAACACTTCCCACTGTATTGCATCAGCCACACCTTATTTTTCCTCATAATTCAGATGATTACCAGATCATTTTAGTTTGTTTTCCCAATTAACAGATTTTTTACAGCATTCTGAAAGGTGGCCCTGTGGCAGAGCTGCACACCCTCCTCAGGAAGCAAAAGTAGACTGAAGTGGAAACAGAAACCGCTGCCTTGAATCTTCCTAGGAATACTGTCAGAAGGGCTGGGGTGCAGCACACCTGCAACGATACATTGTTAGCCAAAAGTTTTTGGTTTTAACTAATGGAAACCCATTTCAAGTTATCTTAGGGATAAAAAGAGGAGAGAAATATACAATACACGTGTCTCACAGTGGTCTTCAAAAGGATGAGGACCAAGAAATGGAAGAGCAATCAGGAACCAAAGCAGCCTCTCCCTCGGATTCATTCTTGGGTCTCAGCACACTGTCTCGGCCCAGCTGCTCTCTGCGCATGTGCTACATCATCCTTTCTCTGCCGCCGCTACCCCTCTGTCCTCTGTGCACAGACAGCCCAACAGCTCCCAGGTCTATGTTGTCACTACAGCTCCAGACAAACTAGGAGTGCACTTCTCTCAATGCCTGTTACAAACTCCTGGGACAGGAAATTCAATTGACCCGGCTTTCAGTAAGATACACAATCAAAGACAGCCGAGGTGAGGTCAAGGAAGTAGCCTAAATCTGACTGCTGTTTCTCATCCCTATAGGGATGGGGGGGAGAGGGAGAGTCATAATGAGCCGTAAAGAAACCCAAATATGTATGTGTTGCCTTTCAGAATTGCTTTGACAGTGTTTCCCAAGACTATTAAGAGACCTGCATCTATAAGGTTGTCAGCATTGGTGGCGCAGTAGTTACAGCGCTCTGATGCGCACCAGAAAGGTTAGCAGTTCTCACCCACTAGCTGCTCCAAAAGAAAGACGTGGCAGTCCGCTTCTGTAAAGCTTAGAGCCTTGGAAACCCTATGGGGCAGTCCTACAGGGTCGCTAAGAGTCGAATCACTCAAGACAATGGGATCTGTAAGCTTAAAATAAACTATGATGTAGCTACAACCAACCTCCAATTCTCAGTCCCTCAGACAGCAAAGGTTTCGTTCCCACTCACCCTGCATGTTGGCGGCAGGTCAGCAGGGACTCTTCTCCACGCCATCCTCACGCTGGGACGCAGGCTGACAGCCTCCGCATCGCTGACGAGTCTCGTCAGAAGGAAAACAAGAAGGAAGCCTTCGGCGCCGAGCTCTCACGTGCTTAGCCCGGAAGTAAAGACGTCACTTCCGTTCGCATTTCATTGGCTAACACAAGTCATGTGGCAATGGATTGTAGCGGCCGTCATTTCCATTCACATTTCATTGGCTAACGCAATTCACGTGGCAATGCAGCGTTCACCGGCACCCGGAAAAAAGATGCGAGTGTGTGCGCAGCGCAGGGAGAGTTGGGCTGTCACATGAGCAGCAGTAACGATTACCACCTGGCCTCGTCCAGAGACCGAAGGTTAGGAAAACATCTTCTCTGTTCAGTTAGATGCCATGAGAAAAGCTAGACTCCAAGTATCCCCATTTATATCTGAGTCCTATTCATTTCTTTTCATCCAGACCTATAGGGCATGAAGTAAACCATCAAAAATAGTTTAATTACTTCCATTTATATTGGAGTCCCTGGGTGCTGCAAACCGTTAATGTGCTCGCTGTTAATGAAAAGTTTAGGGTTGAGTCGGCCTGGGAAGAAAAGCCCATTTTACTTCGGAAAAATCAGCGGAGGAAAACCCGCTGGAGCGCATTTCTGCTCTGACACTTATGCAGTCGCCAGGAGTCAGCCAGGAGTCCAAATCGACTAGGGCAACTGGGTTTTTGGTTGTTGTTTATATTAACTATCTTCAAAGTTAAAGAAGAGTAGGAAGAAAATTAAGATTTTTAAGATACAGTAAAAAGATCCTATATACACCTTACTGTCTAGAGCCCTGGTAACAAAATGTTTGCGAGCTCGGCTGCAAACCAAAAGGTCGGCAGTTGGGATCCACCAAGCCGCTCCTTGAAACCCTGGGGGCAGGTCTACTCTGTCTGATAGGGTCATTATGAGTGGGAACTGACTAGACTGCACGTTAACAACAACTTTCTAGAATGACTTCTTTAAGGACTTGTTCTAACTCAGTCTCATGAGTGAGATACAAATCTGTGAGATATAAATCTGCACTCCATTAAACCAATTACTACAGGTGTTGTAAATAACAATCTCAAATCAATTTACCTTCCTAAGTGAGAAGATAAAACATATTCCATTAAGGAAGAGTTCTGCCATTGAAAAACCTTGATCTTTGTATAAAAATCTCATGACTTTTGGTTATATTTATGTCTAGAAATATTGCCAGTACAACTTCATTAACTTATACCACCATAAATATATATCATAAAACAGCATTAAATCAGAAGCAAATAGATGGTGTACAATAAAACTGATGAACCTGAATGAGGCTAAATTAAATACATGAACAATAAATATACACTGACTCCCTTCCTTGTTTAGATGATGAATTTTGTTGTGTACAATTCACAGAATGTCAACAAAAATCTGTGATGGAAATGCTGCATTGGCTATCATGCACAACCATGTCCAGTAGTAAAAAACACTTTCCCTGGGCCAGCTACAACTCAGAGAGGGCAAGGCCAAGAATGAGGGAACAAGATCACCACTTGCATTAGAGGAATTTCAAGGACAATTAGTAAAAGAAGGTGCTGGTGTCACATTAGGAAGTTGTGTCTGTATGTATGTATATTGTTGTGTGCTGTTGAGTCGATTCTGACTCATAGCGACCACAAATGACAGAGTAGAACTGCCTCATAGGGTTTCCTAGGCTGTAATCATTATGGGAACAGATCACCAGGTCTTTTCTCCCGCAGAACGGTTGGTGGGTTCAAACCACTGACCTCTCAGTTAGCAACCGAGCACTTAACCATTGCACCACCAGGGCTCCTTATGTGTATGTATGCATATTATTTTAAAAAATACATCTCATTTACAATCAAATTGCAGTATGTAAGCATTAGGACAACTGGACTGATACAGCATATATTTGAGGACTTGTGTTTTAATGATCTCTTCCAGTATGCATGAAAACTTAATATAAGATAAAGGTAATATTTAAATTTAAGTGGAAAAAGGCTATTTGTAAGTGGTGCTGGCACAATTGGTTATGCATCTGGAGAAAAAAGATGGACCCTTACCTCACACCACTTAAAAAATAAATTCCAAATGGATTAAATGTTTACATGTAAAATTAATTAATTTAAAATTTTAAAATACATAGGAAAATATAAGCCAGGAGTGGAGGAAAACCTCCTAAGCTAGACATGAAATCTAAAAGCCATAAAGGTAAAGATCAATATATCTAATGACATAAAAATTAAACAGTTCAGTTTAGCAAAAGATACCATAAAAAGGCAAATGATAGGCAGTGAAAAAGATTACAATCCAGATGGTCAATAAAAGATTATTATTCATAAAACAGATAATGCTCCTACAAATTGATAAGGGGGAAAAAGCTGTCTGCTGAGAAGTGGACAAATACTATGTATGACTAGGCAAGCAGGACAAAGACAAATTTAAATGGCCAGCAGACACAGAAAAGATGCTCATCCTCATCAACAATCAGAAAATGACAATTAAAAAGTGAGATACCCTTGTTCAGTGATCAGACTGGCACAATTTTATAAGAGCAATAACACCCAGTGTGGCAAGACTTTGAGGAAACAGACGCCCCCAGACTCTGCTGATGGGAACACCTATGGTCGTGACTGTAACCCAGCTTCTTGGTGTTAGGTGCCACCGAGTCAGTTCCAACTCATCGCGACACTGTATACAACAGAACGGAACACTGCCCGGTCCTGGACTGTGAGGATGTAACTCAATAATGTCTCTTAATATTAAATATATGCCTATGAATTACCCAGTAATTTCACTTCCGGTTATGCTAAAAAGAGAAACGTAAATAAAAGCTCTGATGTGGAAGGCTATATGAATAAGGATGCCAATCACAGCTTCCTTTGAAGAAGCAAAACAACTGTATTGCCTACAACAGGAATGGATATAAGCATCACTTAAAGCTGCCTTAAATCCTCTTCTAAAATTAAGCAGGTTATGAATAAATTATAAATATTTTATATATTCTAAAATATACGCAATATACATTATATGTAACTATAGGTATTAAATGTATGTAATATAATCAATTTATACATGTAGAAAATTCGGCAGAATCTTACATAAGCACGAATAAGACTTTGATCTGTATTTTAAGAAATTCAGAAACCACACGTTTACACTAAAGTGAGTTAAAAGCAATCTTTTAAAGCAGAGTTTTAAAAAGTAAGGTAATACTATTAATTTGTTTCAACGCCCATATTTCTTAACACAATGAAACTTCTCTCCCCTTTTCAAACTTAATTTTTTTATTTGTTGTTTGTTTGAAATGTGTTTGTTTTAAAGTCTTAAAATATCAGTGGGGTGGCCTTTTACAAATGAGTCAAGTTTCCATTCAAAATTGTAAGACATGTTTGTTTGATATAATCCTACTGGGTAGGTAAATTACCCCTGCAGTAAATTAAGCATTTGATAATTTAACAGTTGCAGTCCTTTAGGGAACCAATTAGAGAACTAGAGATGTTATCTGACACGTTTATCAAGGACGTACTCTGTCTTCCAGCAAGTCCAGTTTGCGTAAAGGGAGCAAAAGGCAGAAGTGGGTTCAATGTATCTGTGTTACTGTTACAGCCCTTTATTTTCATACTACAAAAGTAATTAATGTTCATAGCAGGAAGTTGAGAAAATAAAGAAAAATAAAGACGAAGACAACAGAAATCGCTCCTGTTACCCCCATCCAGGGGTAACTACTGCAACCCTCCTGGTGCGTTCCTTCTGGTGTCTATGCCAGGCAAGCAGTTAACCATAACGGGACTGTGCAGAGAAGGAAGTCCTGCAGGATCCCGAATCACAGCGAAAACAGAGCCAGTCAACAGAGGCACAACGTTTATTTATTAATGAAAACATTCTTAAATATTTACTATTCTATGCCCCACCTTGGAAGGCCTGTGGGGCGGTTCTACTCTGTCCTATAGGGTCGCTATGAGTCGGAATCGACTCAACAGCAACGGTTGTTTGTTTTTGGTTATGGCTGCTCTTATATAAACTTGTATTGTTTTCATTTGGCTTCTTAACTGATCTCTTCCTTCTTCAATTGAAGCTTGTGCATCATCAGTTGATCACTGAGCAAACTGTCCTCCCACTTTCCTAAAGGACCGGCAGGACAGTCCGGGCAATGTGAGCCAGCACTAGGCGTGTCTCTACTCCCTGGCCAACAGAAATCACCGCCCTCATGAGCTCTGCCCTCATGACCACCTTCCACGAAGAGCCGTTCTCCTGCACCCACCCCAGGCCAGAACCTTAGAGCGTCGCTATTCCTCAGTTCACAGCTAGCTATGTCAAGCCACTAATCAATGTTATTTTCATCAACTTATTTTCCACCAGAAAAATGATTTACTATCATAGAGTGATTGGGCTACTATGTAGTTCCAAAAAAACAGAGACCTTCTAATAAGTCTCTGCTTTCAGTGAGTTTAGAAATGCTATTTTTTAAACTAGTACACTGTTCATTATTATGTCTATCATTGTTGGTCCAAAGTCCAATTGATCCCTCCCAGATAATTAAGAGGCTTAATTTTGTTTTGCTTTGTTTTATTTGCAAAAAAAAAAAAAAAAGTATGTGTTTTTAATGTACAGGTTTTGTTACCTGCTTTATTCATTTATTTTTTGTAAAAATGGGATCATTTTGGGTTTGTGTTTATTGTTTTGCGACCTGTTTTACTGGTTGACCAATAATAGAAGTAATTCAAAAAGATAAGTAAGAAAACCAGAGTTTCTGAAGAAGATTTCTTTTACCATCAAGGTTGGCCATAAGCAAAAATTTTGAAGGAAACTGAATTTACCTTCAGCAAAACTCTATGTTGTTTCTTCATTTTAGAACTATTGTCCCACCAATAAAATATGTGTTTCCATAAAACAGAAGAAATATAATTAGGAGAAACCAACTTCATACCAAGTTTTATAGTTTTAAAGAGGATTACCAAAGAACATCATGCTTAACCCAAAGTAGTAAATATTATACATGGAATTTCAGGCACCCTAGAAGTGGGAGAGATTTCTGGGCAGGGGCTTTTCTACTGCCATCATGTAGTATCTGGAGGGGAACATCCACACTGCCTATACATAAATCAAACTGTGTCAACCGGGACCCTCATAAACTGGATGAAATTCTCAGAAGTGCACATTAATCTCTCTGGCCACAATATAGTAACAATCAATATCACTACATTCTGGAAAGCAAGCCTTCCTCCTATCAGATGTACAGGCACCCAAATTATGCAAAATCCATCAGGTTGACATCAGAAAGCCACAAATGAATACAAGTTACTAAGCAAGAGGAATGCTGAAGAAAATCGACTAAATTTTTATTGTTAAGCAGAGTTTAGGAGGAGGTCACCGAAGCTTCAAATGGCAATGGGTTGGATATAGCCTGTATGAGAAAGGTAGGTATCTGTATGACTTAAAGTTAAACTACAGTTTGGAAGACTTTTCTGTTTATACTAAAATTCTCTATGATGCATCGAATGTTCAGAATTACAACAAAAACCCTTAGAGAGAGGCTAGTAAAAAAAAAAAAAATCAAGTTTATAAAATGTTCCATTTGCCCTTTTCCATCTATTGCATTTATAGCTTAAAATCCAAGCTACATAAAGTATTTGAATACCCAAGTGGTTACTGGAGAGATTCTGGAGGCACTGAGCCACGATTTCCTCAAGTGGAAAGTGTCGTTTGATAGCACTCACAAAATACTACAAGCAGGAAAGTGGAAAGTTTGAACAAGCAATCCCTTTTGTCAATCTCCTAGACAAAACTCTCTCCCTGTTAAGGTAAGATGATTTGTCAAACCAACAGGCAAACACCAGTCAAGCCTTTTAGCCTGTTCAATTCCTTTGGTAGTAGCAGTGCCAATGTTCTTTGGAGAATTAGAGAATTTTTTAATAGAAAATGATGAGATATTTAAACCTGTTGAGTAGATTTTTCCATCTATCTGCAAAATACAATATTTGTAAAGAGTTCATTATGTACATATTCTCTGCCACAAATGTCATCTGGCATCATAGGTAAGAATAACTGTTAACACCTGTGTGGCCATTATGTAAATGCAGAATGTAAATAAAAACAGCACTCACAAAACTCTCCCAGCCTGTCCTGGTTACACCGCAGTCAAACATTACCATCCTTTTCATTCCCTCCAACAGTTGTCTGATCTCAATTCTGAAAGGCTGACAGATGAAGACAAGATTTAGCAGAAGATAAATATATGCACAAGTAAAATGATGCTTAATGCCTTGTTCATTCTGAATGCTGGAGTTATCAGTGCAAAATCTGTAGATTCTCAGACACTTTAATACCAGGTCTGCCTATAAAGTAATGACAAGCCTGTTTTCATCTGGGGTGTCAGTCTCAATATTTTTAATCATCGTTATGTCTTACACTTAGTATCTCTCAGGAGATAATGCTATACAAACGATGTAGGAAGAAGAACACAGTTTAAGAAAAAAACTAAATAATGATCAAGTAGAATCAAAACACTGCTAATCCATTCAGGTTTGCACCAAACACAGGTATCTTTCAGTTTCTGCTCAGTTAAACTTGGAAGGAAAAGAGAATCCACACAGATCGTGGATGTGTTATATCACTGCAAGGCCATTTCAAATATAAAATGGAAAGGCTCTCTGAGGAAAATGATTCATTTCCTTTTGACATTAGAAAAACAGGGCCCCCTGGTCTTTCTATCGGGATGTTTCCGATAGCATTCTTGCCAGCCCGCATCAGTGAAACCGTCCCGTGTTGGGAAAAGCCAGCTCCCTGTGGACTTCAAAGAAGAGCCTGCTTGTACTGTTCCCTCTGTTTGCTCGAATTCATTGTCAGTACCATTTCCAGGACTCACACTGCACATCCCTCCATGTCCCACCCTCGGGTTCAGGTTCTGATTACAGATGAGGTGAAAATCTGGTGAAAGAATGTAAAAAAAATTAATGATCCTTTCATTCTGCTCCAGGGATGGAAGTAAGATTTTTCTTCCATCCTGATCCCACCACTAACACCCCCGATGGAAAGAAAAGCTTTTCCATGAAAATCTTTGCTGTTGCAGGAAACGTTCTTCCAGTTTTGCTCTTTCAGCTGCATGAAAAAAAGCTGGAAGGCTGACCTACCATGGTGACCAGGAAGAATTCAGAATTTGTATTTTACCACTTACATGTATGTACATGAAAATGATCTGGAGGCAATACATCAAGCTCTGAATTCATTCAAATCTTTTGTCTGGTGGTTTTCAAAGGAAATGGTACAATTCACTTATTTCAGCACCTCTGTGGCACAGTGGTTAAAGCGATCGACTACTAACCAAAAGGTTGGTGGTTGGAAACCACCAGCAGCTCCTCAGGAGAAAGACGTGGCAGTCTGCTTCCATAGAGATGTACAGACTCGGAAATCCTATGGGGTCGCTAGGAGTTGGCATCGACTCAATGGCAGTGGGTGCTGGCTTATTAACAGCTGTTCTGGTTAGAGGCAAAGAATAAATAACAAAAACTATGCTCTTAGCTAATGGGGCACAACAGTCCAGGGGCAAGGACTAGAAGGCAGGAGGGGACAGGAGAGCTGGTAATAGGGAACCCAAGGTCGAGAAGGGACAGTGTTCACATGCCGTGGAGTTGTTAACCAGTGTCATAAAACAATATGTATACTGTTTAATGAGAAACTATTTGTTCTGTAAACATTCATCTAAAATACAATTAAAAAAAAAAAATACTATGCCCTTAGTACTGTGCCTATCTCTATGCCGGATACAAGAGAAAGGTAAGAGAGCCTTCTCTAAAGGAGCCTACAAATAGGCGGAAAGAGAAACTTGAACCAAGTATTTCTGACTCCCAGGCCTAGCCAATCTCGCCTAGCCAATCAGTGTGTTCCATCCTCCTTACCACCAGTGATTGTATTAAGAATTAAGCACACGACCAAGTTGAGCCAAAGTGGAGTCCCTCTGGGACTTGGGCTATGGAGACTTCAGATGGGATTGCCAAGCTGTAGGGATCATTTATGCATTCAATAAATCTACCCTGCCGGGCACCCTTCTATATGGCAGATGTATGCCTCCAGGAGGAAAGTAGAAGGGAAGGGGGGAAAGAACAAAGGTTGGAGCATCAGGATTCAACCAGGCCTGAAGTCAGATATACCCCTGGGCTTTTCACCTACACAAGTCAATGAATCTCTTTAACCTGTAAGAGAGTTTGAGGAGGGGTTTCTGTTACTTACATCCAGAAGAGTTCTAATTAACACCCGATTACTCTAACAGTGGGCACTGGAGCAAAGCCTCATCTTCTTGTACTGGCTGCCTTGTCTGCTCCAGTTATACTCATCACACTAAGCCAGTTCTAGGAGCCTTGTGGTTCATCCCGCATCCTTCTTGCACTTCTATACCCAATTTGGAGTGACTTTCCAACCCTAACTTAGACTGGTCTCAAAAAAAATCAGGTAACCCACTCTCCAGCTACATTTTAGACTGGTCATTTTTCTTTGGGAAAAAAAGGAAAATCTAGGGAAAGCCTACATCCCCACATAAACACATGCAAACACATTACTAGAATCATAAAAGTGGAGTTGAAGATACGTTGACTGGGCACGTCCTTCTACTTCTTATTCGATGTAGGAACACTGTTTCATCGCCCCTGGCAAATCACCCAGCCTCTGGTTAAATACTTCAGTGACAGTAAGATCACAACCCCAAGAACCATTCTCTCCCATTCATGACTATGAGAAGTACCATTATTACACCAAAATAAACATCCTTCTCCCTGTCATTTTCATTGTTTTATACTGTTTCAGCTAAACAGCACAACAAAGAGTAAGATTCTTTCCTTGTCTACCTGTTAGGCTTCAAATATCTGAAGATAATCACCATGTCTCCCTCCAGCATGCATTTTTCTACAGTTCCTCCAGCTATTTCTTAAAATACATGACTTCCAAATCCTGTGACAGCCTGATTCCTCTCGTCTACGTGCACTCTGGTTTTTCAGTGGATCTATTTAAAACATGTCATCCTCCCACCCACCCCATCCCTGAACTGACCCTTGCAGTGGTCTGAAAAGCCCAGAAAACTATAGGCAGATCACTTCTGATGGGCTGAAGTTTCATTTATGATAACAAACCCTAAGATTTCTTTGACTCTTTTTCTTTTCGCAAACATATTGCATGCTTGATTGACAATTTTAGTACAATTCCTGACACGCAGTAAGCATCCTAAAGTCCCTAGGTGGTGCAAATGGTTTGCGCTTGATTGGTAACCTAAAGGTTGACAGTGTGGACCCACCCAGTGGTACTGGGAAAGACAGACCTGGAGATCTGCTTCCATTACGACTGAAGCCAAGAAAACCCTGTGGAGCAACTCTGCTCTGTGACACGGGGGTCACCATGAGTCAAAATCAACTCAACGACAATTAACAATGACAACAGTAGGCATCCAGGAAGTTTGTGGCCTTGAAGCTCTTGACGATCAAAAACCTCCAGAATTTTTTCACAAAAAACTACTGTGATGGTTAAGATTGTGTGTCAGCTTGGCTGGCCATGATTCTCAGTGGTTTGACAGTAATGTAACAATGTAATTTGGCAATTACGTAACGATATAGTCATCCTCCTTGATGTCATCTGATATGACCAGCCAATCAGCTGTACGGGGAGTTTCCTCAGGGATGTGGCCTGCATCCAATATACATGTGGACATTCTGGCAAATCTCGCTTGCTCTGGATCCTGCATCTGGCTCATCATCATCTGACCTCAGGTTCGTGGGACTTGAGCCAGCGGCCTGCTATATTGCCTGCCGATCTTGGGATTCGTCAGCCTCTGCTGCCTGTGAGCTAGTGGACTGCCGTCTGACCTGCCGATCTTGGGTTCATCAGCCCCTGCAGCTGTGAGTCAGGAGAAGCCTCCAGCCTGATGCCTGACACATAGACTTGGGACTTGCCAGCCTCTACAAGCACATGAGTCATTTCCTTGAGATAAATCTCTCTCTCTATGTATATATACATGCATGTATACTTCACTGGTTTTGCTTCTCTAGAGAACCCAGCCTAAGACACCTACTACCCTGAGGGCCTCTCTTTTCCTTTCCTACCCTGTGCAAGTGACAGCATGGTTTTTGTCTATTTCTTTGACCCAGACTCCAAGGCAGGACTCTAGCTGGTTTGTTCAAGGTATGGCCAGCATCTGAAATAGTGTCTAGGTCATGGTAGGGACTCAATAAGGGCTGATGAACTAAATAAACTTAAAATGCAGGAACCTCCATCCATTGTTATTTACTTAGTTTTTTTAATTCCAGCCTTGAGATTCAGTTAGCTGAAGCCATTTGCAGTCTAAACACTGGATTAGTTATACTTCTTAATATATGTTCCCTCCAAATTTAATAAATCTGGCTTTGTCAGCTTTACCTACGACGCTGATGAAAACAATTAGACAGGCTGGAGCCAAGGTTTGAGCCCGTTAGTTTGACGTTCAGTTAGAAAAATCCCCCAGGTGACACTGAATCATTACCCATACTCTGGGGCTGAAGCTGCAAACCCAAATTTGATGTCATCATCTCACTCTTGGAAGCCTTTTTAAAATGCTCTGGTGAAATCGCAATACAGTATTTAGTATGTTAAATCTTATGAAATTGTCCAATATCAATTTCATGTGGTTCAAACTAATTTAAAGCACTCCCTGTCAGCTGACTGATATTTTGTTTATTAGTTTACCAGTCCTTAGCGACTCTATGGAGCCCTGGTGGCGCAGTGGCTAAGAGGTCAACTGCTAACCAAAAGGTCGGCAGTTTGAATCTGCCAGGCGCTCCTTGGAAACTCTATGGGGCAGTTCTACTCTGTCTTACAGGGTCACTGTGAGTCGGAATTGACTCGATGGCAACGGGTTTTTTTGTTTTGTTTTTTTTAGACACTCTTTACTGGTTCTGTTCTGCCATGTCCAGAATCTACCATCTTTCACACTCTGAAAATCAAGGTACTTGCCAACTCTTCTCTGTCTAACAGAGCCCACCTATGCAGGATGTCTTCTGCTTGAACCCAGAGACCAAGGCCCATTCCCTGTAACTGAGGGGTGGTCTCCTACCAATGGAATGTGAATCGTGGACTCTCCTTCCACTAAACTGTGCTTTACCATTTATGGCCTGAAGACTATTCTCCTTACAGAGACTCTTATACACATTTTTTTAAAAAAGGAAAAAAAATCAGTTCCTCTCTTTCCAATTCATGGTGACCCCATGTGTGTCGGAGTAGAACTGTGCTCCATAGCGTTTCCAATGGCTGATTTTTGGAAGTAGATTGCCAGGCCTTTCTTCTGAGGTGCCTCTGGTTGGACTCAAACCACCAACCTCTTGGTTAGCAGCTAAGTGTGTGTTATGGATTGAATTGTGTCCCTAAAATATGTGTTGTAAATCCTAACCTCTATGCCTGTGGTTGGAGCCCTGGTGGTGCAGTGGTTAAGAGCTCAGCTGCCAACCAAAAGGTCGGCAGTTCAAATCCAACAGCCACTCCTTGCAAACCCTATGGGGAAGTTCTACTCTGTCCTATAGGGTCATTATGAGTCAGAATCTACTGGACAGCAATGGGATAATGGTGGTAATAACCCCATTTGGGAATGGGTTGTCTTTGTTATGTTAATGAGGCAGGATTAATGTAGAGTATGTCTCAGTCAAACTCTTTTGAGATATAAAAAACAAAAACAAAAAACCTGTTGCCTTCGAGTCCATGCCAACTCATAGCGACCCTACAGGATGGAGTAGAACTGCCCCATAGTATTTCCAAGGAGTGCCTGGTGGATTCAAACTGCTGACCTTTTGGCTAGCAGCCGTAGCTATTAACCACTACACCACCAGGGTTTTTGAGATATAGAAGAGATTAAACACACAAGCTAGAGAAGCAGAGATGGGAGAAGAGAGATGCCAAGCCACAAGATCACCAAGGAGCAGAAGCTCAAAAGAGACAGGGACCTTCCTCCAGAGCCAACAGAGAGAGAAAGCCTTCCCCTAGAGCCAGCGCCCTGAATTCGGACTACTGACCTCCTAAACTGTGAGAAACTAAATTTCTGTTTGTTAAAGCCACCCACTTGTGGTATTTGTTAGAAAAGCACTAGTAAAACTAAGACAGCGTGTTAACCATGTGCACCACCCAGGAACTCCTCTACACACATAACAGCGCCTCAGACTAAACTCCTGTTCCTCCTGGCATTTTACAGTGCTTCAGTAAATGTGACCATTAAGATATTTCTAAAAATAAGTAGAAAGCTGATAATTTGTACTATGATTCTTGGCTCCCCCGCCCCAGAAGTGTTTAAGAACCACACTATCAATAATATGGGTAAACCAAAAAGAAGAAAGTCCACATGCAGGTTTGTACATGGCTTTCAAACATTAATGTGAATTTTGAAAGGTCAGTGAAAAATACTACTGAGGTTCAAAGTCGTTGAAAATATGAGTTTGAAATAAATGCACCAGTACATGGACTAATCTGACAGTTACACTATACATTATAGGCAGAGATTATACAGGCATTTATGCAGAAGAGAGTATGAAAAATATAAAGTATAGAAAATTGCCTCCACGTGTTTATCATTTTCAAAAACAATAGAAGCGAATAACCATTTTAAATATATGCTTCCTTAAGCTAGCTGCCGTAATATTCCAATGTGATCTTTCTTCCTAAAAATATAAGTGGGTTGCTAACCTATAACATCCTATGTATGGCACGTTGTAGAATTTATTTTCCTCGTCTTGTTTTTTGTTCATTTCTTATTTGGCAATTAGTGCTCGTGGTCAGAGGTGGAGAACGGCAGGAAAAAAAATCCCAATAATGCGACATCTCTAATATGTTTACTGTTTTTAACTACATGGAAGCAGACCCAAAAAGCAAACTAGATCTATGCTTTAATCAGATCAAATATCTAATAGGTACATTTATTATTGAATTAGAGAAAGAAGGGAAAAAACCTGTGGTTTCAAAATGATCTGCAACTAGAAACTATTCTTAAAAGAGGCCTTAGGCAAATCAGCCTTGGCAACAAAGATTTTAAATGAGCTGTTTTGAATAAATTATTCTCTCTGATGGGCAACCCAACCTGACCTGTGCAAGCTTCCAGCACATGTCAAGGGCTGCTTTTCCTCCCAGAAAGGGAGCTCTGTACGCTCTGTACCTGACGAGGCACGCTTCTGGATTGCGCTTGCCTGGACTGCTGTAAAGTCAATTATTGGTCAGGTTTTCTAGCTTGTGGATTCGCCTTCCTGCCCACGCTGAGCCACGCTGAGCCACGCTTCTGCTCATTAGCAGTAATGATGTACATTCAGAAAGGGAAGCATGGTCCGCAAGCCAAGCTATCTAGGTGTAATTCATAGGACTAGTAAAACATGCAGTCAGGAATATAATTGAATGTTTACAACTGGCCTTGGGGATCAACTACGAATATGAGTTTTTCTTTAACTTGGCAAGATTTTGGAGCATGCTCCTCACCTTGAATTGGTTAGCTTCTATGTTTAAAGTTTCTAGGCTCACTACTGTTTTGTCTTTTAAGATAGTCAGGAAGCACATGCTTGGTCTATTGCCCTGAATTCCCTTTTCAAAGGCACCTCATTGAAAAGGATTTGCAGCTACAGCAAAGGTGACAAGTTGACCTTTGCTGGCTGCAAAGACCATTGTCATAATAATCAGCTGCTTTCTGGTCTGTAAGAGAACGACTCTCTGCTTTCATTTACTGTCTCTATACCGGCTCTGGGCCATTAAAAATATTATTCTTTGAGTCTGCAAGGAGCCAGGGTTTGAGTGATGATGCCCTTGAAATGCCCCAGACCTTATTTCAGCCGGAAAGTCACGCACGAAATACCCTATCTTTTGGAGAAAATGTTCACCATGCTTTTTGGTATATTAACTAATAAAACTGATTTTCAGATAAAGATGCGCTAATCCCTGTATATTTCGTATTGGTTTAAATTTGTGATGGCATTTCCTTCAAAAGAGGCCACAAGTTCCCACTGTAAATATTCCTCCACGTTTTCCGCCAAAGGACCTGCGTCCATTTACTGGTGTGACTGAACATCAGAACAAAGGAAATGCCCAGGCCTTTCAGCAATTAACAGACACTGGCTCTGAATTGGCACTCATTTTAGAAAACTAAAATGCCACGTGACCCACGTGAGGGCTTACATGGTCAGGTGATTCAGGGAGTCTTACTCAATTCCAACTTACGGTCGACCCAGCCGGTCCATGGACCTACCTGTGGTTGCTTCCCTAGTTCCTATGTGTATAATTGGAATAGACACACTTGAAAGCTGGGAGACTCCTCATGTGGTGAGGGTCATTATGGTAGGAAGGGTCATTACGGTAGGAAGGGTCATTACGGTAGGAAGGGTCATTACAGTAGAAGGGCTAAGTGAAAGCCACCAGAACTTCCCCTCCCTACCAAGATAGCAAACCAGAGGAAATTGCAGAGATTAACACCACTAGCAAAGTCATGAAAGAAGCAGGGATGGCAATACCTGTCACATCCCCATTTAACTCACCAGTTTCGTCTGTGCAGAAATCAGATGGATTTCAGAGAATGACGGGGGATTATCACAATCTGAATCAGGTAGTGACTACAATTGCAGCTGCTAATCCAGATGCAGTATCTTTACAGAAGCAAATATACACACCTTGGTAGTTGGTATGCAACTAATGCCTCTCTCTTCATACTAGTTTGCAAGAACTACCAGAAGTATACCTTCACAGTTTTGCTTCAGGGTCGTGTCAATTCTCATGCTCTCTACCATAAAACACTGCAGAGATCTTGATTTTTTTGACTTTCTACTAACATCACACTGGTCAACTACAGTGACACTCTGCTGATGGGATCTAATGAGCAGGAAGGAGTACTTAATGCCTTAGTAAGACATATAGAAGATAAACCCCACAAAATTTCAGGGCCTGCCACCTCAGTGAAGTTTCTAGGGGCTCAACAGTTTGGAGCATGTCAAGATATCCCCTCCAAGGTTAAAGACAAGTTGCTGCACTTATACTCCCTACCCCCAAAAAATAGGCACAATGCTTGGGCATCTTTTTGAATTTTGGAAGCAAAATGTATCACCTTTTAGTGTGCTGCCTTAACTACTCTACAGAATCACCCATGTGTCTTCAAGTTTCAAGTGGAGACCAGAGCAACAAAAGGCTTTGCAGCAAGATCATACTATAGTAAAAGCCACTCCACCACTTGGTCCTTCTGATCCAACAGATTCAAAGATACCTGAAGTCTCTGCAGCAAATAAGGATGTTATATGGAGCCTCTGACAAGCACCAGTAGGAGAATCACAATGCAGACCTCTAGGATTGTGGAGAAAATGTATTCCCTCCTCTATAGAGAACTGCTTTCCTTTTGAGAATCAGCTTCTGGTTTGCTGTTGGGCCATTACAGAAATTGAATGCCTAGCCATGGGACATCAGGTGACCATGCAGCCTGAGCTTCACATCATGAATTGGGTGTTGTTGGATCTACCTAGCCATAAGGTTGGATGTGTGCAGCAGCAGTCCATCAACAAACAGAAATGAGAGATGGAGCTCAAGCAGGCTTGGAAGACATGAGTAAGTTGCATGAGCAGGTCATTCAGACTCCATCAACACCAACTTCTGTTGCTTTGCCTCCTCTCCTTAAATCCATACCTATGGATTCCTGGGGTGTCCCTTATAACCAGTTGATTGAGGAGGAAAAAAATCAAGCCTGGTTTACAGATAGGTCCACACGATACTCTGGTAGTATCTGAAAGTGCACCGCTGTAGGGCTCTACTCCCTCTCAGGGACTGCCCTGGAGAACAGCAGTGAAGGAACTTTGAGCAGAATTTTCAGCACTACATTTGGTTTTTCCACTACATCTAGAGTGGAGATAGCCTGAAGTACAGGTCTGTACTGATGTACTGGCAGTTGCTAATGGTTTGGCCAAATGGCCAACGACTTGGAAGAAACAGAATCAGAAGATGGGTGACAAGGAAATCTAGGGAAGCAGTGTGTGGATGGACCTCTTATAATGGGCACAGGCTGTGAAGATATTTGGATCCCATATGAATACCCATCAAAAAGGTACCCCCTGCAGAGAAGTCTCTTAGTAATCAGATGGACAAAATAATGCACTCTGTGGGCATCAGTCAGTCTCCTTCCTCCGTCACCCCAGTGCTTGCTTAATTAGTCCATGACCAAATAAGCCATGGTGGCAGGGATGGAGGTTGTACATGAACTCAACAACATGGACGTCCCCCTAGAAACCTGACCTGGCTAAAGCTACTGCTGAGTGATCAATCTGTCAATAGCTGAAACTAATCCTGATTCTCACCAACGCAACATTCCCCCAGGGATACAGATCAGCACTTGGTAGCAGGCTGGTTATGTTGGACTCCTTACAACATGCAGTCGGCATAGATTTGTGCTCACTGCAACAGACACAGATTCTGGATATGGATTTGCCGTCACTACTGAAAGGGAAGGTGGTAGTTTGGCACCACCATCTATGGGTTCACCAAACGCTTTGCCATTCTCATGGCGTTTTCCATAGCATTGCTCCTGAACAAGGAACTCATTTCACAGAGAAGACAGTGCAGCAATGGGCTCATGCCCATGAAATAAACCGGCTAATTAAGGGGAGGAATGGCTTACTGAAAACTCAGAACGCAATGCCCCGAAAGGGTTTCTGTCTTACAGGATGCAGTGTATGCTTTGAGTTACAGGCTATACAGTGCTGTCTCCCCCATGGCCAGAATGGCATGGGTCCAGAAATCAAGAGGTAGAAGTGGTAATGGTTCCTCTCATTATTATACCTCATAAATCACTTCCAGAATGTTTGCTTCCTCTCCTAGCAACTTTCAGCTACTGGTTTGGAGGTCTTAGTTTCCAATGGGGGAATGCTTCAGTCAGGGAACACAACAATGGTTCCACTGAATTGGAAGGTGAAGCTGCAGCTTGGCTATTTTAGGCCTATGCCACTGACTCAACAGAGGGAGAAAAGGGTTTACTCTTCTGGCTGGGGTAATAGATCCCAATTACCAAGGGTGAATTAGACTGCCAACGCACAATGAGGGCAAGGAGAGCTATTTCTAGAACACGGGATTCTCTGGGGTGCCTCTCAGTACTTCCAAGCACAATAGTAAAGGTTAATGGAAAGTTAATGGAAAACCACAGCAAGCAAAAATAGGCAGGACAGTTGAGGACATAGACCCTTCAGGAATCAAGTCTGGATCACTCCACCAGGTGAAGAACTCCAACCAGCTGAGGTTCTGGCTGGAAGGCAGAGGAAGCATGGAAAACGTAGTGGAAGGAGGAAGTCACTGATACCAGTCACGGCTTTGTGACCAATGAGAGAAAAAAGGTCTCCAGTAGCTTTGCATATTTTTCTCTTTGCTTACTACATGTAGGTGTTTATTTGTATATGTTAACCATTTCCTTCTTCTAGCGCCTTCCCATTTTTATTTTATATACAAGTGGTTGGAGGTTAGCTTTATAATTTAGTTTGCAGGTAACAAAATATTTGTGGGTTTATAACAAAGTTTGATGAGTAATTAACATAGCCAATTTCTATCAGGGACAGTGCATCTCCTCATTTTGAGGAAAGAATGAAAACTTCATCACTTGTAAGGAGGGTATCTTGTTAGGGAGAAATATACAGTGTTTTCATTGTTGTAAAGAAGTTTTTATTTGTATAGAGGGTGTATAAGGAAGCTGAGTAGCCAAAGGGTGGGACTATGGCAGTCATCAATTTACTGCCCCTCAGCTCCAGGTCTACCTTCTGTCTGCCTTCTGTGTGACACTGGAACTGGGACCTGTAGACACTTCTCATTTTCCAGCAGACACAATGTTTTGTCAGAAAGTTTTGTCACTTGATGGCTCTGGAGATACCATGGACAACAAAGAAGTTCCTCTTCCTGGTGCTGGTGTTCTCCTGCAATGTTCATGCTCCATCAGCACCCAGCTCCTGCAGTGTTCATGCTCCATCAGCACCCAGCTCCTGCAGTGTGCATGCTCCATCAGCACCCAGCTCCTGTGGTGTGTATTCTCCATCAGCACCTGGCTCCAGCAGCATAGGTGGTTTCTCCAGCGCTCAGCTCCTGCACTATGACCTGCTTCTCCAGTACCCGGCTCCTGCAGTGCATGGCAGCCAGCAGTACCCAGTGGCCAGCAGCTTCCCCCAGCACCACCTCAGGCAGCTTCAGCCTCTCAGTGGAGTGCCACCTGCCCCGTAATGGCTTCCCCCAGTCTTTCCTTCAGCAGTTTTGAAGCAAGTTCCAAGGTGTGGCACCTCCCTGTAGATTCTTCCTGGGCACCCCAGAGGGTGGATTTCCAGCCAATTCTTACGGCATAACACCAGTGCCTTCTCTGCCATCCAGTTAGCCATGGCCACACCTTCTCCAACAAAGTATCTCAGCACTTGAGCAAGGACAGAGGGGCTTCCTTGCAGGCTCTACCTCAGCCCTGGATCTAGTGATTGGCTCTTACATATGCTATTCTTGTATTCTTTAGAGTTCTATTTACTTCTTACTAATCAATCTCTCATTGCCCCAATCCCCTGTTGTTGATAACAATTCTTTATATTAAACTTTCCCTATTGGAACTACTGTGGTTTCCGTCTCCTGGTTTACCCTGACTTACCCATCCAGGGAAAATCACATGCCATATCTTTTGGAGGGAATGTTCATTATATTTTTTCTATATGAAAGACTAAAACCTATTTTCAGATAAAAAATGCAAATTATATTTCCTAGCTATCCAATTCTGCAGAGAGGAATTCAGTATTTATAATATTTAATTAATACTTTTAAACTATCTTTTAAAAAATACTCCACTGTGAAGTGACTAAGAAAGCTCCACAATGAGCACTAACAGGGTGTAGCTGGTACTCATTTTCTCATCCCTAGTCACTCTTCTTTCTTAAAGGCAAACCTACTACACATCTTAATCTCTAACTATTATGTCCTTTTTTTTCTTTAAAAGGCTTTGTCCCTTGCCTGTACAGTGAGTCAGTGAAACTTAATTAGGGAAAGAAAAAAAACAAAAAAAGGATTCTATTGCTTAGGTTAGAGTTTATTGTAAGGATTACCAGGAAAGAATATTTGCAATATTCTGCATCTTACTTATTCTTTATGTATTTTAGTAGATTTATAAACCTTTCTCAATTAATCTTCAAGTTATCTGTTAAGAAGCTTGTGGTTTCCAACCCCCAAAGCACTGGATGTCTATTTAGAAAGCATGACACCATTCAGAATTCAAAGTTACCATTTTCTTTTTTTGTTAGTGCATTACCGCCAATTTTTATAATTTTATAATTCATTAAAGTGAGCCCATCATAAAACTGGCCTTATGGCCCAAACAGAAAGACTCTGATAAGCTCCTCATACAATTTTGCTTCCCAGAAAGAAAACCAACCAGGTGTATTTACTAGCAGGTTGAGTTTTTTTTGTTTTTGTTTTGTTTTTACTGTTTGTGTTTCTCTTTAATTCTTTGGGGGTTTCTTTTGTGAAATAACTGAATGACATATGGCTTTGATCTCTGTCTATTGTGAATTTTCATATCAGAGTAATGTTAAATGATGTGAAGCAGATGTCTCCAGATGTGATCCTATAAGCACTTTTGTTGCCCTCACCATCCAATTGACCTGTCACAGCTCTGTCAGTTTTGGACATGCCTTAAAAAGGGAAAAAACATTCCTGGCACCCCTACCAAAGTCAGGCATTTAGTCATCATGGAAAACCTCTTTACCCCCACATTACAGATGAGAACACTAGATGGGGGAATTAAGTCATTTGACTAAGATCAAGTAGCCAGTAAACAGCAGAGATAGAATTTGAATCCAGGTCCTTGTCGTACTAACGTCCAAGGAACTCTGACACCACAAAAACCAAAACAGAAGATAAAAAAGGAAAACAATCTAGAAATAGTGCCCTGTGACCAAAAGTGAGGTCTGCTTCAATTCAACTGTTCAACATTTTGTCTGTTTGTACCACAGTAACCTTTCAATTATCTGCATCATACCCTTGTCCCAGAAATTTAACGTTAAGAAATCTACATAACACAAAAATTCTCAACAGAATTCTAGCCGATAGAATTCAGCATTATATCAAAAAAAATAATACACCACAACCAAGTGAGATTCATACCAGCTTTGCAAGGACGGTTCAACACTAGAAAATCAGTCAACATAATCCACCACATAAACAGAACTAAAGAAATGAATCACATGTTCATCTCAACTGATGCAGAAAAGGCATTTGACAAAGTCCAATACCCATTCTTGACAAAAACTCTCAATAAAATAGGAAAAGATGGGAAATTCCTCAACATAATAAAGGGCATCTATACAAAATCAACAGCCAACATCATTCTCAACTGACAGAAGCTGAAAGCATTCCCCTGAGAACAGGAACAAGACAAGGATTCCCTTTATCACAACTCCTATTTAACACTGTGCTGGAAGTCTCAGCTAGAGCAATAGGGCAAGAAAAAGAAATAAAGGGCATCCAAATTGGAAAGGAAGAAGTAAAACTATTCCTATCTGCAGATGATATGATCCTATACATAGAGAACCCAAAAGATTCCACAAGAAAACTACTGGAACTAATAGAAAGATTCAGCAGAGTAGGATACAAGATCAACATACAAGAATCAGTTGGATTCCTATACACCAACAAAGAGAACTTGGAAAAGGAAATCGGGAAAACAATGCCATTTATAATAGCCCCCAAAAAGATAAAATACTTAGGAATAAATCTAACCAGGGACGTAAAAGACCTATACAAAGAAAACTACAAAACACAATTGCAAGAAACCAAGAGACCTACATAAATGGAAGAACATACAATGTTCATGGATTGGAAGACTCAACATTGTGAAAATGTCAGTTCTACCCAAAGTGATCTACAGATACAATGCAATCCCAATCCAAATACCAACAGCATTCTTTAACAAGATGGAAAAACTAATCACCAACTTTTATAAGAAAAGGAAAGAGATCCTGGATAAGCAAAGCTTTATTGAAGAAAAAGAACAAAGTAGGAGGCCTCACACTATCTGATCTCAGAACCTACTATACAGCCTGGTACTGGTACAACAACAGACAGATAGAACAATGGAGAAGAAACAAGAACCCAGACATAAATCCATCCACCTACAGTCACCAGATCTTTGGCAAAGGACCAAAGTCCATTTAATGGGGAAAATACCGTCATTTTAACAAATGGTGCTGGCAAAACTGGATGTCCATCTGTAAAAAAATGAAACAGGACCCATACCTCACACCATGCACAAAAACTACTCAAAATGGATCAAAGACCTAAAAATAAACTCTAAAATGATAAAGATCATGGAAGAAAAAATAGGGACAATGCTAGGGGCCCTAATACATGGCATAAATATAATACAAATCATACCTAACAATGCACAAACACCAGAAGATATACTAGATAACTAGGAGCTCCTAAAAATCAAATGCTTATACTCATCAAAACACTTCACTAAAAGAGTAAAAAGAGAATCTACAGACTGGGGAAAAAATTTTAGCTACAACATATCCAACAAGGGTCTAATCTCTAAAATCCATAGAATACTTCAACACCTCAATACAAAGAGATAAATAATCAAATTAAAAAATGGGCAAATGACATGAACAGACACTTCACCAAAGAAGACATTCGGGCAGCTAAGAGACACATGAGGAAATGCTTGTGGTTATTAGCCTTAGCCATTAGAGAAATGCAAATCAAAACTACAGTAAGACACCATCTTACTCCAACATTGCTGGCACTAATAATAAAAAACCAGAAAATAACGAAAGTTGGAGAGGTTGCAGTGAGATTGGAACTCTTACGCACTGCTGGTGGGAATGTAAAATGGTACAATCACCGTGGAAAATGATATAGCGCCTCCTTAAAAAGCTAGAAATAGAAATACCATAGGACCCAGCAATCCCACTCCTGGGAATATATCCTACAGAAATAAGAGCCGTAAAACGAATAGACATATGCACACCCGTGTCCATTGCAGCATTATTCACAATAACAAAAAGATGGAAACAACCTAAGTGCCCAGCAACAGATAAATGGATAAACAAATTATGGTACATACACACAGTGGAATACTATGTCACTACAAAGAACAATGCTAAATTCATGACACAGCTCACAACATGCGTGAATCTGGAGGGCATTATGCTGAGTGAAATAAGGACAAATATCGCATGAGACCACTATTATAAAAACCTAAGAAAAGGTTTACACACAGAAAAAAACACTCTTCGATGGTTACAAGGGAGAGGAGGGGTGGGGAGGGGAAATCACTAGCTAGACAGTAGACAAGTGTTAACTTTGGTGAAGGGAAAGACAACACACAATGTAGGAGAAGTCAGCAAAACTTGACCAAGGCAAAGCCATAGAAGCTTCCTAGAAACATCAAACACCTTGAGGGACTGAGTCACTTGGGCTGAGGGCTGGGGACCACTGTCTCGAAGGACGTCTGGTTCAACTGGCATCACACAGTTCATAAAGAAAATGCTCTACGTCTGACTTTGGTGATTAGTGTCTGGGGTCTTAAAAGCTTGCAAGCAGCCATATAAGATACATATATTGGTCCCATAATGTTGAAAGCAAAGAAGAATGAAGAAAACCATACAGACAAGGAAAATATTAGTCCAAAGGACTAATGGACCACATGAATCACAGCTTCCACCAGCCTTAGCCCGGAAGGACTACATGGTGCTTGGCTACCACCACCAAGTGCTCTGACAGGGATCACAATAGAGGGTCCCGGACAGAGTGGGAGAAAAATGTAGAACAAAATTCAAATTCACAAAAAAAGATCAGACTTACTGGTCTGATAAAGACTGGAGGAACGTGCAAGACTCTAGCCCCTGGACCTCCTGTTAACTCAGAACTGAAGCCACTCCCAAAGTCCACCTTTTGGTCAAAGACTATACCCATATCCACTGCTGTCAAGTTGATTCCGACTCATAGCACCCCTACAGGGCAGAGCAGAACTGCCCCATAGGGTTTCCAAGGAGCAGCTGGTGGATTCAAACTGCTGACCTTTTCATTAGCAGCCGTAGCTCTTAACCACTGTGCCACCAGGGCTCCCAGCCAAAGATTAGACAGGCCTATAAAACAGACAATAACACATGTGAGGAATGTGTTTCTTAGTTTACTCAAGTATACGAGACCCAATGGGCAACACCTGCCCAAAAGCAAAGACGAGAGGGCAGGAAGGGGCAGAAAACTGGACAAATGGACACGGGGAACCCGGGGTGGAAAGGGAAAGGGGGAGAGTGCTGATGCTTTGCGGGGGTTGTAACCAATGTCACCAAACAATTTGTGTATAAATTTTTGAATGAGAAACTAATTTATACTGTAGACTTTCACCTAAAACACAATAAAATTTAAACGAAAAAAATCTATCTAAAAGAAATCATCAAGTCTGCAGTCAAATGTTTGAGCACCAAAGATGTGGGCAAGCCTCTTCTGACCCCCTATAAAACCCAACCATTGCCGTCAAGTGGATTCTGACACATGGTGACCCCATGTGTTACAGAGTAGAACTGCTCCAGAGGGTATTCTTGGCTATAATCTTTATGGAAGCAGATCACCATGCCTTTCTTCTGCAGTGCCACTGAGTGAGTCTGAACGGCCATCCTTGAAAAGTGAAAAAAAAAAAAAAAAACATGATATAAAACTTGATAGGGTGTAAAACTAATTGTTGTCATTACTGTTGTTGCACCATCAAGCTGATTCTGACTTCTAACGCCCCTGTAGGACAGGGCAGAACTGCCCCATAGGGTTTCCGAGGCTGAAATCTTTAGGGGAGCGGATTGCCAGGTCTTTTCTTCCAGAGAGCTGCTGGGTGCGTTCAAACCGCCAACCTTTAGGTTAGCAGCCAATTGCTTAACCACTGCACTACCAGGGCTCCTTCATGGACACACATATACATGATTCCATTTTTTTAAAAAAAAATAGATTTATAGAAATTAGCTCAGCCTAGTGGGAATGCAAAATTAGTTTTTTCTTTAACATTTTCTCTGTTTTCTGCAATACCTGTGATGAGCATTACTGTATTTATAATAATAAAAAATACAAGTTATTTATAATAAGTACTTTTCAAATGCACAAATATTTTATAAATCATTGATTTCCCAAAGATTTAGCCTGTGGAAAGTGATTTCAGAGATGTATAGTAACATTTATAAGGAATATTCACAAGAACAACTATAATTCCAATGTCATTTTATTTCAATAGGAGGCAAACTTACATTGCCCTATGTAAACCAGGTATAAATTCAATCACAGCCCTCCTGAACAGTTTGTATACACAAATAATGCCCTGGAAAACCTGGTTACAGCTAGCGACTCAGAATTCTTATTTTAAGTTCAGAGTTGAGAAAGAACTGTCAAATCAAGCCCCAAGTCTCTCTTTCTTCAGTCCATTTCCCTGAGTTAAATTTTTGTTATAAAGACAAACCAAGAAACTATTTGTCCTCCACGGCCCAACGCAGCCCTTCTACTTACCCTGATAATGGCATTCAGCTCAGGGCAATAGATTATGATAATTGAAACCACACACTTATTTTAATTACTTTCCACATTTTCAATTTACCATCTTTTCAGAACGAGGCATGAATCACAGCCAACGAGTGCACTGGAAGAAGACGTGTGCAAGACTTTAGTGCAAGCCTAGCTCACTGCGTTGCTCAGGCTAATGCTCCCAACAGTCCCATTCCATTGAGTGTGTGGAGAATAAGACCTTGATTTGGTCTTCGCGAAGAGAGAAAATCTATCGCTTCTCCCACCAAGACCTTCCTTTCACCAGGCTCGGAAGGAGCCACACAAAGTAGCATCACGTACGAAGAAGACTCCTTCAGGACACACTTGGGTCGACCACCTTCACATCCTCACATCGCCTCGTGCAACCCTTCCACAAAGCTGTACTCATAAACGGTGGGCAGATTAACCTACGTGCCATGCTCATTTGGGGAGGGGGAAGAAAGATGTTGTCAGCAGTCCTTACCTGGCCCCATGCCATCATGTGACTGTCTAGCCCACAAGCCCCTCCTGAGGCTGCTCATCCAACCTCTGGATCCCCTGTCGTCAGAAGAAGTCTATCCCTCCATATTAATTGGTCCAAATTTTCTTTCTGGAGCAAACGCAAGTGCAAAATCATTTCCATGAGGCAAAACTGTTGGGTGCTCCCTGAACTTTCTGCTTTCCAGTCTACGTTCCCAAGGTTCTTTCAACTGTTTCGTGTGTAAAATGGTTTCTGGTCTCTTTATATTCTTGGTTATGTACTCCTGAATGAGTTCCACTCTGTTCAGCTCCTTAAGAATGAAGCATCAGAATGCATGAACCAGGTACTCTATTTTCAGCTCAGAGTAGAGGACAACAGTCACCATCGTCCTTCCTCCTTCTGGGTGTTATTCCATAAACACGCACCAGAGTGCAGGGCAGGCACACTCCACTGCTTCCTGGTTCCCACTGTGGCAAGGCCAGACACCTCTCCCCCACTCTGCACCAGGCATTCATTTTCCAAAACCTGGAATGGGATCTTCCTTTCATCCCTTAATTTTTCCTGTTAAACCCTGGTCCTTCTAGCCTCCCAAGATCTTCCGCATTCACATTCTGTCATCAGCAGGTCTTCTGGGCCTCCAGGCTTTGACTTCTGGCAAAGGAAGAATAGTATCTAGCTCTTCATGCCCCTCAACAAGTGAGAGAACAGGCCTGAGACCTGGGCTCTCCACTTGCCTGCTGACAGTGTTGGGCTCGATGCCTGGCCTGGTTTCCTACCTCGTGCGAATGCAGATGGGCTGCATCCTGAAACTGTGATGCGGCATCACCCTATCCAGGGACGCATTACCCAGTAAGCAAGGTACGCCCAGGCTTACTTGCGCTTACTGACTAATCTGCAGTGCACAATTTCACATGACTGTGCGCTATAGATTAGCATGTAAACACAAGTAAGCCCAGACATACCTGGCTTACTGTAAGCTCGTGCATACCTTACCTACTGGTTAATCAGCCCCTGACCATGTCCCTCCCCACCCTCTTTCTGGACATCTGCCTACTAAATTGAAGAATTGCTAGCCACCCACTTCACCAATGTGATTCCACCAGGGCAACTTCCTGCCCTCACACTTCACAGATTGGTCCTTTTGGTGACCTCTACGTACAAACTGGAGTCCCTGGGTGGTACAAAATGGTTAATGTGTTCACGTGCTAACTGAAAGGTTGGAGGTTGAAGACTGCCCACAGGTGCCTCAGACAAAGGGTCTGGGGACCTACTTCTGAAAAAAGTCAGCCATTGGAAACTCTAAGGAGCACAGTTCCACTCTGACACACATGGGGTTGCCATGAGTCAGAATCCACTTGATGGCACCCGGTGGTGGTACTGGATTTAGGTGTACAGCTTCTTGGTATTATTCCGAGTTCCTCTTCCCTGGAAAATCCAGCTTCCTCCTTTGTAGACGCCAGCACACCTATCAAGGACCTCCGGGAGTGGTAGGAAGTTTCCCCTTCTATCTGTCTCCTCTATCACATCCTCCGCTTTCCAGACTCATCATGCTGGCTTTTATTTCCTTCCACCTTAGCCTCGTCACCTCCTCTCTGCTTTTCCTCCTCACTGAGATGCTCAGGAAGACCACCACTCTCCGAGCCTCGTCAATGACCTCAGATGTCACATCAGCTTAGACAGAGTACCCTCACTTCTCTAGGGTGCATCCCAGGCTGGAAGACAAATGCTCCTTCAGATCTCCTCAGCCTCCCACTGGAGTCTGGATCCCCTTTCCAGGTGTTCATCCCTCATAGCGTCCCCTTGGTTACTGGTGGCAGGTGCTCATCCCTGGGCACCAGCCGGGACCAGGTTCTGAGAGCCACGACCTGACTCCGTCTCACACGAATCCTGCGATGCTTCCTTCCTTTGCTGATCTGGGCTCCACTTCCTCCTCACATACCAGCTCGTGCTCTTGCTCCTTGACCCAGCCTGGCTTTTCTCAGTCAATTTTGTTGCCTGTCGTCTACCTACCTGAGCCCAAGAAAAGCCCCAAAAGGAAGAATCTCTCTGCTTCCTAGGCTACAGTCCTTGCTCAATGCCTGCCACTTCCATGTCTAACCCAAGTCCTTCTTTTGCCAGTCCTCTGCTTTCAACAGACACTTACCCCCACTCAGCTGGATAGTTCCTCTGCTTCAGCTCAGACGCCAACAGAAGCCCCTTTGAGAGTTACGCAGAAATGTGTTAGAGCAAGGTACAAGAGAGGACAGAGCCTCAATCTAGTTCACTCCATCCCATCACCCACCCCCAAACAGGCTGATATGCTTTAAGGAACTTTTAAAACGAAAGACCTGTGGAAAGGAGGAGTGTGCTGTCACATTACAGGGAGTACAACTAGGGTCACATAACAACGTGTGTATACATTTTCGTATGAGAAACTAACTTGAGCTGTCAACTTTCACCTAAAGCACAATAAAATAAATCAATCAATAAAAAGAACTAAAAAGGGAAATATTTTACACACGCATGGTATTTATCACTATCTAAAGTAAATGTAGGCAGCCTTTAACTTGGTTATTTTGCACACTGTCTGTCTCCCTCCAGGATGCAAACGTCAAGAAGACACTGATTATTCCCGTGTGTTGAGAAGAGTGCCTGATACACAGTAAGTATATATTTCGTAAATAAATGTTTAGTGAATAAATGAATGAACAAAATATTCACAGTCCCAATCAGAAGTCCTCTGCTTCCTGTGGGTTTACACACGTCCAGTTTAAACAGTAAGGTCTCTTGTTCATGACATTCATAAGCAAAGGAGAATTTATTGTGGTGCTGTCACAGCGCTCCCAGAGCTCTCTCTCAACGGTGGGAGAAACAGACGTGGCAAACAGGTACCACTTGGATGGCCAGAAAATGGGAATGGCAGTGACAATCTCATCAAACTGGAAGTGATGGACTCCACACATTTCCAGTGTTTGTCCCTCTCTTCAACAGTTAAATTCCAGAAAGGTGCGTCCATTTGGCTACTTTGGATCAGGTGCTAGCCCTTGGATAGGGAAGGATGGAACCAGACTATAGACAATGGGAAGAGGTACTCCTCCCAAAGAAATCTGTTAGGAAGGATGAATGAATTCTGAGCAACCAAATACATAAACTCTCTGATCAAAGTGTCCATTAACTTGGGCTTAGCAACTCCCAGTCCCTCACTCACTCACTCCTAAACAGCTTTTCCTGTGAGAAGAGAATTCTCATGTATTTGTTTCCACAACTGCATGCCTAGATCAGCGAAACTCAACTGCACTAGAAATTTATCAAAACAGTGTAGAATGATGTTTTAAACATAGTTTCAGTAACTTTCGGAGTTGATTCTATAAAGACTTGAAATATATTGACTCATTAAAAAGATGCTCACACTTAGAAGCTTAGTCTCCGGTGGCCAATCACACCTTTGGGCTGCTTTGATTTACGATGCTGGCCACTGCAGCCCAGCCATTTAATCTTATAATCCACATCAATCTCCAATTTTTATTACAACATTTTGCAGGCTGAGCAAAAAAAATATTTCTCCTGAGGACAAATTAGACACCTCTTGCAAATAAATACTGTTGGTCATAACTCACGGCAATTCATTCCATAAGTGCCACAGAAGCTAAAAGCAAATGTATAATTTTACAAAAAAATAAAAGAAATATCCAAAGATTCATATAACATAATGGCTATCTGGTGACGCAGTAAAGATTTTTAGTGGTTCAATGACAACATGTACTTTCATTTATGCCTGCAATGGTTGCCATCCAAAAGATATTAAGTGTGTCCAAATATCCTTCAAGACAGATCATAATTCACCATTAAGATGATGCAAGGCCCTATTAGGTTGACAGTCAGACTTCCCCATTGGCTCAAGGTGCTCATCCCTGAGCTGGCATTCAATAGTGAAAAAGTAATGGCCAAACAGAAGACACTATGCAGAATGGCTAATTGCCAGATACACCACCAATAAATCAGCTGGACCCCATTAATGGCGTTCAATTTACCGTTAATTCAGATACTCCAGGCAAACCCAGGGAGCTCTTTAAAAGTAACTGCAGTAGTAATTTCCCTTTATGTAAGTCAAATAAAATTAGCATTTAATCCTGGAGTTGTATCCTGTGCAAAGAATCATTGTGATAAATTATTTAAATATTTCTCAACACAGACCCCAGGATTTCAAAGTCCTGGGTTCACTGCTCCAGCCTGACTATCAACAGGCCACCCGGCTTTAGGCAGGTGATTTGTTATCGCTGGTTTCCTGGGTTGCTGTCAGTAAAACAGGAAAGTCAAAAATAATCCATAAATAATACATAAGCCAAGATGTAATCATCACTATTAGCTATTACGGAGCCCTGGTGGTGCAGTGGTTAAGAGCTCGGCTGCTAACCAAAAGGTTAGCAGTTTGAATCCACCAGCTGCTCCTTGGAAACCATATGCAGCAGTTCTACTCTGTCCTATACAGATTATACAGACTCGACAGCAATGGGTTTGGTTTTTTTATTATTAGCTATAATAACAAAATACTCTATTTCCTCTGACAATATCTGCATGCTTATTTGAGTCTCCGTGTTTTAACACAAATGGCACATTTTTAGCTGGATGGATATGGAAAAGTGTTCCACAAGGGAGCCAAGGGTTCACCGTTAATTGCTGTGTAGTGGGAGATAGTTTTCTCCCTCAATCTTGTGGTTTTCCCTCCCAGAAAGTACTCATATTTTATGCTCTCTCTGCCTCCTACCAGGTGAAAGAAATGGTAAGATACGGTCTCTCCCTGGAGATTGACACGCCCAAAACCAACGTGAACACTCGCTATGACACTGGTCAAAAACACAGTAAAGAGAGTGTTCGGGTTTCTAGAGCATCTTTTTCTTCCCATGCACCACCAGGTCTTCATCGCAGCGAAGCACTTCAGTGCCAACACTCAAGCATCCCTGCAAACATCCCAACTTACCTCCCAGGGTTGCTGTGAGGAACAAACACGATCCCGCACGCAACGGCACTCAGGAGAACAATAAAATGCTGTCCACATGGTGGACATGGCAGGATGTTATTATTAACATAATTTAGGAATAACAGTTAATAAGCACTAAAACGCTCCATAAAAATAGCCCTCCATGGTCTATTAATCTGAGTCCTGTCTGCAGCCTGGAATTTGTATGGGTGGCATATCCTCTGAGAGCTATTCTGGACTGAAGGCATTCATTTAAACAACATAATCACTTCCAAATTAAGAATTATTTTTCAGAAGACTACAATGGTTATTAGAGTGAGTAAACATATCTAAATAACAGTATAAGCTTTTCAAAAATGTATTAAGGAATGTTGTATAGCGATTGTTTTGCTGGTCTTCCAAGTACCAAGCTGATTAGAAAACAAACTGAGCTGCCAGAGTCGTCTTCTCTTCAACTAGCCCAGTGGGCATCGCCCAAGCTCCTGCTTTCCTGCATCTGAATCCTGTAAGAGCCCCCACCAACCCATACGAGCCAATGGATACAGCATTTAATATAGTCAGTGGGAAGAATTTCTAGCACATGAACCACAAGTATCCCCGTTGGTCTGAGTGTTGCTTTCAGTGTGCAGATTTTTAAAAATAAACATAAAAATTTTCTCACCTTTTTTCCACCACTTGAGATACATTAAAAAAAAAAAAGGATCAGGATCTTTTGTTCAAATTAATAACTAGTTTATGATGTGCATAAACTTGCTGAATTGAGTTCAAAAGGCTCAAAATCTAAGTATATAAAATAAACTAAATGATCATTGCTACAAGTCTAAAGTACATTTCAACTCAATATTCGAGACATGGAGACTATTTGCCTACCATCTCTTAAACCAATCCAGTTAGTGTCCTGGATTGGAGAAAATATATATTTATAAAACAGTTCCCAAGGTGAGCTCTCGAAGATGAGAATTTTCAAACAGGGTAGAATTTAGATTTCTCCCCAATGCCTGGTGCAGAACGCAGCTCCTCATCCTTAGGAAACGGTCACCATGAGGTCCTAACCTTGGAAAGACATCGGTCATCAGGTGTGCCCAGCATGCCCTGTATCCACTAAAATACCAGCTCTTCCCTTTATCACACAAAGCCCTAAAATGACCCAACAGATTGTGACAATGGCACAGATGTTGCCACGTTTCCCTATGACTTTGTCCCTCCCCCATTAACATAAACTCACTGCCCCTAAGGTTTCTATCTGGAGCCCTGGTGGTGCAGTGGTTAAAAGCTCAGCTGCTAACCAAAAGGCCGACAGTTCGAATCCACCAGCTGCTCCTTGGAAACCCTATGGGGCAGTTCTACTCTGTCCTAGAGGGCCCCTATGAGTCAGAAGTCGACTCAACGGCAACAGGTTTGGTTTGGTTTCATCTTATCTTTCAAGCTGCTGTTATCAATTTGATGCCATATAGATGGTTCTTAAAAAAGCAAAATGCTCAAGGCAGACATTTTTTACTAGTTAAGCTAAACTATTATTTGGTTTTAAGAAGACTTCAGGGGATATTTTTGGTTTAAAGTTTAAAGATTATCTCAGGGCAATAGTTTCAGGGGTTCACCCAACCTTCATGGCTCCAGGAAGTCTGGAGTCCACGAGAATTTGAAATTCTGTTCTGCATTTTTCCACTTTTGATCAGGATTCTCCTATGGAATCTTTGATCAAGATGTTCAGTGATGGCAGCTGGGCACTATCTAGTTCTTTTGGTCTCATGGCAAAGGAGGCAGTTGTTCATGGAGGCAATTAGCCACACATTCTATGTCCTCCTCCTATTCCTGAATCTCCTTCTTCCTCTGTTGTTCCAAGTGAATAGAGACCAATTGCTGTGTCTTCAATGGCCGCTTGCAAGCTTCTAAGACCCCAGGCACTACACAACGAACTAGGAGGTAGAACAGAAGCACTAAACATGTTATTAGACTAATTAACTGGGCTGTCCCATGAAACCATGACCCTAAACCTCCAAACCAAGGAACCAAATCCCATGAGGTGTTTGGTTGTACATATGCAGCCTTATCAGCTGCTTTTTTTTTTTTTTTTTGGTCATTGCTGTAAATTTACAGGTGTACAACTTATTGACAGCAATTAAAATAATAGGCTGTGCAACCTTACAATTAATCAATGCAATATTTCTATCACCATTAACCCCTCTGTCATGGACTGAACAGTGTCCCCCAAAAATATGTATCAAGTTGGCTAAGCCATGATTCCCAGTATTGTGTGACTGTCCACCATTTTGTCGTCTGATGTGATTTTCCTATGTGTTGTAAATCCTATCACTATCGTGTTCATGACGTGAAATTGGCGGCAGTTCTGTTAATGAGGGAAGACGCAATCTACAAGATTAAGTTGTGCCTTAACTCAATCTCCTTTGAGATATAAGAGAGAGAAGGAAGCAGAGGGGAGAGGGACCTCACACAAAACAAGAGCTAGGAGAATAGCATGTCCTTTGGACACGGGGTCCCTGGGCTGAGAAGCGTCTTGACTGGGGAAGATTGATGACAAGGACTTTCCCCCAGACCTGACAGAGGGAGAAAGCTTCCTCTGGAGCTGGTGCCCTGAATTTGGACTTCTAGCCTCCTGAACTGTGAGAGAATAAATTTTCTTTGTTAAAGCCATCCACATGTGGTATTTCTGTTATGGCAGCACTAGATGACTAAGACACCCCCTTTTCCCTCTCCCTACTGCCGCTGGTAACCAATTATAAACTTTTTTCTCTATACATTTGCCTTTTCTTGTCTTTTTATACAAGTGAAGTTATACAATATTTGTCCTTTTGTGAATGATTTATTTCACTCAGCGTATTGTCTTCCAGTTCCATCCATATTGTAGCATGTATCAAGACTTCATTTCTCCACTGGCTGAGTAGTATTCCATTCTATGTATGTACCACATTTTGTTATCCACTCATCTGTTGATGGGACATTTAGGTTGTTTCCACCTTTTGACTATTGTGAATAGTACTGCAATGAACATTAGTGTACAAGTCTCTGCTTGAGTCTCTGCTTTTGAGTTTTTTGAATATATACCTAGGAGTGGAATTACTGGGTCATATGGTATTTGTATTTTTAGTTTCTGGGGGAACCACCACACCATTTTCCACAATGGCTATACCATTTTGCACTCCCACTGGCAATGGGTTGTTGTTAGGTGCCATCGAGTCGGTTCCAACTCATAGTGACCCTAGGTACAACAGAACAAAACACTCCCTGGTCCTGTGCCATTCTCACAGTCATTGCTATGTTTCAGCCCATTGTTGTAGCCGCTGTGTCAATTCATCTTGTCAAGGGTCTTCCTCCTTTTCTCTGGCCCTCTACCTTACCAAGCATGATGTCCTTCTCCAAGGACTGGTCTTTCCTGATAACATGTCCAAAGTACATGAGACGAAGTTTTGCCATCCTTAATTCCAAGGAGCATTCTGGCTGTACTTCTAAGACAGACTTGTTTGTTCTTCTGGCAGTCCATGGTATAGTCAATATTCTTTGCCAACATCATAATTCAAAGGCATCAATTTTTCTTTCGTCTTCCTTGTTCAGCTTTCGCATGCATACGAGGCAACTGAAAATATCATGGCTTGGGTAAGGCGCACCTTAGTCCTCAAAGTGACATCTTTGCTTTTCAACACTTTAAAGAGGTCTTTTGCAGATTTGTCCAATGCAATATGTCATTTGATTTCTTGACTGCTGCTTCCATGGCCATTGACTGTAGATCCAAGTAAGATGAAACTCTTGACAACTTCAGTATTTTCTCCATTTGTCATGATGTTGCTTATTGGTCCAGTTACGAGGATTTTTGTTTGCTTTATGTTGAGGTGTAATCCATACTGAAGGCTGTAGTCTTTGATCTTCATAGTTAAGTGCTTCAAGTCCTCTTCACTTTCAGCAAGCAAGGTTGTGTCATCTGCATAATGCAGGTTAATGAGTCTTCCTTCAATCCTGATGCCCCATTCTTCTTCATATAGTCCAGTTTCTCGGATTATTTGCTCAGCATAGATTGAGTAAGTATGATGAAAGGATACAACCCTGACACACACCTTTCCTGATTTTAAACCATGCAGTATCCCTTTGTTCTGTTTGAATGACCGCCTCTTGGTCAATGTACAGGTTCCTCATGAGCACAATTAAGTCTCCTGGAATTCCCATTCTTTGTAATGTTATCCATAATTTGTTATGATCCACGCAGTCAAATGCCTTTGCATACTCAATAAAACACAGGTAAACATCTTTCTGGTATTCTCTGCTTTCAGCCAAGATCTATTCAACATCAGCAGTGATATCCCTCATTCCACGTCTCCTTCTGAATCCAGCTTGAAATTTCTGGTAGTTCCCTGTCAATGTACTGCTGCAACTGTTTTTGAATTATCTTCAGCAAAATTTTACTTGTGTGTGATAATAATGATATTGTTTGATAATTTCTGCATTCTGTTGGATTACCTTTCCTTGGAATGGGCACAAATATGGATCTCTTCTAGTTAGTTGGCCAGGTAGCTATCTTCCAAATTTCTTGGCATAGATAAGTGAGCACTTCCAGTGCTGCATCCGTTTGTTGAAACATCTCAATTGGTATTCAGTCAATTCCTAGAGTCTTGTTTTTCACCAATGCCTTCAGTGCAGCTTGGACGTCTTCCTTCAGCAATGGGTAAGAGTTCCAGTTTCCCCACATCCTCATCAACATTTGTTATTTTCTGTTTTTTGTTTTGTTTTTTATCTTAGCTATCCTAGTGGGAAAGAAAGAGTATCTGATTGTGGTGAAACGAACAAATTCTTAAAACCCTGGCAGTGTATATGAGGACTGTCTATTTTTATACAGGGCCTAGCTACACATAAACAGTGTGACCATAAGACAATGAACTGATTTTTTTCCCGCTATGTCTCACGGGAAGATAAGGACTCCTTAAAAGCCATGAACTTAACACTATTAGAAATAGAATTTTTTTTTAAAACAAACCAGACCCTATACACCAAAAAGAGAGTCTTCACCTTCGACACGATCTTTATTGCCCACTGCCTGTTCTCTTTTACAATACATAATGGTGTTGAATCTCCTGTCTTTTGAGGGTGTGTTTGAAACGTGGCAACACGAAGAAGTGATCCAGAACCAAGTCTGATGCACAACAAATGAAGTGATCCAGCTGCATGATGCTATTTCAGGTCTTTAAAAAAGGATCAACGCTGAAGACGCTGGGCCAGAGTCCTCATACGCTTATAAAATGCCTGCTGAAAGCAATTTCAGGAATGTAATTCCTAAAATCTTGTTTTAAATGGTGAATTAGCTGAATGTCCTGATTTACTTACCATGTTATGGTTATTACATGGTATAGTATATAGTAACTACTACAGGGTAATTACTTACCAAGTCATATTATTTAGTTAAAATAATAACACAGACATAGATAAGCATATTGTATATATATATAGATACATGTTTGTGTATATATGATTATATATGTAGATTATATATATATACATCCCTATTATTTAATGAACATTATGATTTAATGCATAATGAATATTAGTATTATGTATGTGTGTGTAAAAAAAACCAAACCTATTGATGTCAAATTGATTCCAACTCCTAACAACCCTATAGGATAAAGTAGAACTGCCCCATCGGGTTTCCAAGGCTGTAATCTTTACAGAAGCAGAAGCCCGCATCTTTCTCCCAAGGAGTGGCTGGTGGGTTCAAACTGCTGACCTTTTGGTAAGCAGCCAAGTGCTTTAACCATGCTGTGCCACCAGGGCTCCTTGTGTGTGTACATATATCCCCCTGTTATTTAATGAACAGTGTTACCCACCTTGGGTAAGCAAAACTTTTACCATCTAGGCCTTCTATAACAAAAAGCATTTACTGGGCTCAACAGCATCTCAGACAGTAACTGAAAAAACAAACTAAAATGAACAAAAAGAAAATACTCTCATAAGGAAGGAGAAATACAATAACAATATAATCAGTTTAAATCATATAATAATGTTTTTCAGGGAAACTGAAGGCATTTTACAAACATCACTTTTCCTAAGGGAAAACACAGGCACGTCTCTCCTGCCAGCGATTCTTGGCTGTTTATCAATGCTGAGCCATTATCTGATACATGGAGAATCCCAGATTAACCACCAGGAAAGAGATGAATCAATAATGCTGCTTAGAATGGGCACAGCACTTCTCATCTTCCTAGCGCTTTGCTAACATTGATGAATTAAGCCTCCCCGGGCCCCACTGAAACTGAAATATAGAGTCATCCTCTCTCACCCAGGGAAGGAGATGGGTAGTGAGCTCAAGTCAACTGCCCTCAGCCCAGTGGGGAGTTGGGGTCAGGCAGCACTGAGGTGAGAACTCGGCCTTCTGAGCAGTAAGTTCCACACCCGGTACACTCAAATCTCCCACCCCCACCTCCTCAGGCCTCTTGAGAGGACAGTAGTCTTGAAGCTTGGTAAGACAGAGTGCAGAACGTGTTTTCAAGTCAAATTATCTATCCATCAACACATATTGATTTCCTTTAATTATCTCCACAGAGCAGACTTGACTCTGAAGAGTTTGTAGAATTTGAAAAATCTATCACCTATTTGTCAGACATGTATAATTTACGAAGGCCCTTTCGTTCCAGGTCTATAGTCCAAAGCTGGCAATTTGTGAGTTATTAACATGTTATTAGACAGACAGGCCCTATTAAGATTTGCAGACTTTCAGCCACTTACACAGAAGCAAGAGAGACACTATGTAAATTTTCACTTGTGCTATTAAGCTCAGAGGACTCTGATTCTAACACTACTCCATGAGCACGTTCCAAGGAACTGCCTGATACAATGGAACTATCAAGAAATTATCATTTTTTTAATAACTCTGGTTTAAAACAAGCCCGCTATAGATGGGCTTCTGCTTTCTTGGGGTGTGTCACTGTGGCTCCCTTCCCTTGCAGGGGGCTTTCCAAAGCAAACATCAAACTCTGCAGAAATTCTTGGTAATTTTTATTACCAACATATGCTCCTGACTGGGAGGACAGATAATCTATTATACAGGTAACTGACTTAAAAAAAATTAAAAACACTTAATTCATTAGGCAATACACCCTCTTTAGTAAGCATATCTCTCAAACTAATACTAAATTTATGTGTCCAAAGAACATGGTAGGAATTTCTATTAATCTGGTAAGATAATTATACTTAAATTTATGCCTATTATTGTTACTTATCCAAAAACGAAGCAAGAGTAAACAGACACGTATCTCCATAAAGAGGGATAAGTAGGTGTTAGAGTAAGTGATTTGATTCCATTTAATTTCTACGACTTCAGGTTGGTGAGAGTTAATAGGTAGGTACTGCTCACATGTCGCAGGAACTGTGTTCAGCACCAGGGATCAGCAGAGGAGACCAGCACAGACCCCAGCGTGGGGCAGGGAAGACGTCCTTGAAGAAGTGTCCAAAGCTTAATGCTGGCGGGAGACCCGAGGCCAGGTGAGAGTAAGCCAGGCTGAGGCCTGGCTGTGAAGCTCCCCAGGTGGGAGAAAACAGGGAAAGGTGGGAGAGGAGAGAAATCCAACCAGCAGGGGAGCCTGGGGCTGGGTGCTGCCAGCAGCTGGCCACGCAGAGAGGCCTGGGGCTTTCCCTCTGAGGACAGGAGGCATCGGAGGGTTTTAAAGATGGGGGTGGCAGAGCAGGGAAAGGCCTCAGGGACGGGAAACACTCTGTTAGGAACAGAAAGGTGCTGAGAGTCAGCTCTTTCTCAAAACCTATCTTGAATCTGAGTTTGAGGTGATGGTTTTAAATTAAAAAGAAAGGAAAGGTCACTGTCCAAAACCGCATGAGGTAAACCCAGCCTTCTGGGGGTCGTTTTTCACATGCACTGCTACTACATCTCTCTGAGGTTGATAAGAGAAAGACTGGGATAATGGAGAAGGGGCATTAACTGTTCTATTATTAAATATTGCCCATTTACCAAAAAACATAAAGAAAATAACAAATATCCTTATGCACGCCCACCACCAAGATTTAACCAAGGTTCAAGTTTTATACTTGTTTTGTTGCTGCTGAGTTTGCTTGCTTGTTTTTTAGAAATAAAACGTTACAGACATAAATTAATCCTCCTGTGAATTTCTTCCCTTCCATCCCCAGACGTAACCATTATCCCAAAATTCTTTGTCCTTCCTGTACAATTTATTGTTACTGTTATTATAAATATATGTATCTATATGTAATATCTAGTCTCGCATTGTATGTTTTTGAACTTTAAGTAAACAGTTTCAAACTGTATGTAAATTATTCAACTTGCTTTTTCTTACCCAACATATTTGGAGATATACTCATATTAATATTTGTAGTTCTGGTTCATTCATTTTAACTTCTATATGGATATTGTATGACTATTTAAAAAAAAAACAAAAAACAAACCTGTTGCCGTTGAGTCAATTCCAACTCATAGCGACCCTACAGGACACAGCAGAACTGCCCCATACGGATTCCAAGGAGTGGCTGGTGGATTCGAACTGTTGACCTTTTGGTTAGCAGCTGTAGGCCTTAACCACTGTGCCACCAGGGCTCCGTATGACTACAGCACAATGTGTGTATTGATTACCCTACTGGTGATTATTTAGGCATCCCCCCTTTTTTTTAATCATATTGCTGCAATGAATATCCTTGTGCTCGTTTCTCTCTCTCCTGGTGCACATGGGGGAGAGTCTCCTCAAGGGATAATATCCATGGAAAATATTTTAACATGCTGGGGAAATATTCTATTAAGCTGAAGTAATATTCTAGTTGCCGGGAGTGATAACAGTGATACACCCGGGTTACAGGAAATAGTTCAAAACTACCATTTTCAGGACTTAGATATTCTAGAATATGTTAAATCACTTATATCGAGATTAAGAATGGGCAGTTAGAGGTCAACCCAGAACGTGATCAAGTTTTTAATTCAGTGGCTGAAGCTCTGCAGGGTCTGAGCTAAGTCTGAAATCTGATTAAAAGAGTTGAGTATTTCTAATTTAAGATACATGTCAAGTAGACCTAAATAGCAAGGGGAGATGGGAATAGATAGACTGAGAAAAAAGACATCTTGACAGGTTCAGGTAGCATCTCACTGATCAAGCTTCCCAAATGCCTGAGGTTCATGCAACATCAAGAATTATACAGAATTAGCTGCCGAAGGATGAGATTTTCAAATTCTGACTTTAAATGTTTCCTTTCCAAAAACTAAGAACTTCGGGCCCGGCTGGAGTCAGGGTGTCCACTCACGCCTACTGTTCTTCTTGTCTCTCTCGTCACCATCAACAGGACCCAGTCACCTTGTCAGAACTTGCCCTCTGGCTAAGCGGACTGAGAACAAAAAGTCCTTCTAAGCTCAACAGCAGTCCCGCGTGGGCGAGCGGCCAAGGCTCTAGTGGGAAGAAATTAAGTACAGGATCCATCCGTCGTGCTGGCTAAGCGCAAAGGACTTGTCTCACCATCTGCCTACAAAGTGCAGAGCAACGCCTGCTAGAAATCTTAAGCAACCTGTTGCCATTGAGTCAATTCTGAGTCACAGCAACCCTACAGGACGGAGTAGAACTGTCCCATAGGCTTTCCAAGGAGCGGCTGATGGATTCGAACTGCCGACCCTTTGGTCAGCAGCCAAGGGCCCGCAAATGGACCCTCACTACTGCCACTACCATTGTCACCGTGGTTCAGATCTGCCACCCACCCAGGGACAGAATCAAAGGAACTCTGACGTTTTCAATTTATAAGGAAACTGGAGACCACTCAATTTAAACCCTTTATTTTGCAGAAATGGAACCCAGAGATACTAAATGCCTTTTCCAACGTCACACAGTAAACTATCGGCAAAACAAAGACTCCGAATTCCCCATTTCATGCTTCGTCTCGCATTATGTGGCAGTTTAAGTGACTGACTACCAGCGGAAAGGCTGGCAGTTCAAACTCACCCAGAGGCATCTCGGAAGACAGGGCTGGCGGTCCTCTTCCAAAAGGTCACAGCCTTGAAACTCTACGGAGTGGTTCTACTCTGTACACGTGGGGTCGCCATGAGTTGGAACTGACTCGACGACAACCCACAAAAACAAGATCATGGTACTACATCCTGACACTTAAAGACATTCATTCTTTTTTTTCTTTTATCTCCATTCGTTAGAAGTTACCAAAACCCTTCATCAACGGCACGTGAAGCCGTCATTGGAAAGTTCCTGTGGTGGATTATGTTAACCTTCTCAGTCATTTCCCTGCCTGCCTGTGAGAGGGCGGCACTTCCTGCCTCACTGACATAGGCTTGACCAGGTGGCTTGCTTTGGCCAACGACGTGAGTGGAAGTGAAGCAGGCCACTTTTCAGAAGGAGCTTTAAACGCCATTGTGTGTTCCCTGTCTCTCTTTTTTCCCTCTGCTATAAGACCAACGTGTCCCAGATAGGAGCTGTTTCTTCAGCCTGGGTCCCAGAATGAAGAAGACACATGGAGAAGAGCTGAACCCGGCTCACAAGCAACATATTGTGAATGAGAAATGAAGCTCTGCTGTTGCAAGCCCCTAAGATTTCAGGATTGGGTTATTGCAACATCATCTAGTAAAAGCTGATACCATTCCCAATCAACAGCATAAACGACAAAAAGCTTAGTCAGTCATCACAAAACAACTCGTATAAAATCATGAGTAGAGGCTTACCCATTTTTGAAAATGAAAGCAAGCCGTAATTCACTTTTTTTCTTTCACACCTTCACTTTCACATTGCACAGAACTTTCTTTCCAAATCCAGTGTGAAAAGTTGGCTACAGGATCACTAACAGGTGCTTTCCACTTACCCTCAAGAACACACGTCTCATATCAAAGGAATCAAGACCCATGAGCATGAAATAAAGATGTTCTACCACAGCACTGGAGCCCTGGTAGCACAGTGGTTAAGAGCTATGGCTGCTAACCAAAAGGTCAGCAGTTCGAATCCACCAGCCACTCCTTGGAAACCCTATGGGGCAGTTCTATTCTGTCCTATAGGGTCACTGAATCAGAACCGACTCTACAGCACCTAACAACACCACGACAGCACTGGGAGTCCCTAGGTGGTACAAACAGTTAACACGCTCGGCTGCTAACTGAAAGGTTGGAGGTTTGAGTCCACCAGAGGTGCCCTGGAAGAAAGGCCTAGCAAACTACTTCCGAAAAATCAGCCACTGAAAACCTCATGAAGGGAGTTCCACTCTGACACACATAGGGTCGCCATGAGTCAGAATCAACTCAACAGCAATTGGTTGGTTTTATCCCAGCACCGACTGCTCATGGTGACACCTGGCTCCTGGGAAGGGAACTGAAGAACAGGATTAACAGAGAAGCCCAATACACCAAGCCAAGACCTGGGAGGCTGAAGGCTCAAGCTACGTTTCTTTACGTCCATCCATGACAGTAGTCATCCAGCAACCACTGCCTCAGAGGCCAGCATGCCATTGTCAGTATGAATCCAGCAATGAAGTCCATCCTGCTGGGATGGGAGAGGCAGCACTGCCCTCAGTAGAGCAAGCCACTCCTCTGCCTCCATTCTGAGGCAGTAAACAGGGCAATCCTTCATTCAATGAATATTGCTTGAGTGCCTTCAACGTGCAAGCCACTGTCAGGCTCTGAGGATACAAAGAAAAACAAGACACAAGGTCTCTGACCTCAGTTAATTTATATTTTAGTGGTGGAGACAGACCAAAAAACTAAGCAAAATAATAAACAAACACAGACTTTGTAGAAAAAATATGGGAACTAGATAAGGTGCTATAATAGGGTATTATAGTACAAAATGTTTTAGGTAGTAGAAAGCTCTCTCAGATACGTGACCTTTTAGCAGAGATCTGGAGGATGAGATGGATTCAGCCATGCAAAAAGTGAGCTGGAGAAAGCGTGCTCCAAGCAACAGGGACAGGAATTGCAAAGACTCTGGGGCATGAAAGAGCATGACGTGTTCGAGGAACAAACAGGCGTTCGGGGAAACAGACTTGTGATTGGGTCCTAGGACCAAAGGCAGCATCAGAATAACCCAGAGTGATCCGGAGTGGGGAGTGGACTGTGGAGGACAGACTTTCTGGAATGCTGAGAAGCCAGAGGCAGACACACTTTTCAGACGTAAGTGAATACTGACTCTCCTCCAATGAGCATGTGGCTTTGCTGATGCTGAGTTCGGTTCACACCTGAAGAGCCCAAGCGCACAGCACACAGACCGTTCAGATAAGCCTGGATGTGAGTTCTATGTATTAGAGACTTGTGGTGCAGGAGCAAAGGTCTGTTTCCTCAGAACTAGCAGGACCCTGTCCTGTGTTGTGCAGACATCTCATTGAGGAACTAGCAACGAGGAAAAAAATCTACCAAAATATTCTGCATCTGTCCCTGTCCCCTTGGGCCACAGTTTTTCTAAAGAGCTTCTGGTCTTGATTACACCAATCAGGATGTGTGTGTATGTGTGTGTGTGCGGGCACATGCCCACGTGTGTGTTCTCGTTGCTGACCCATAACCCACCTGACACATCCCAGGAGGCCAGTACGGCTGTGGCCCAGCCAGCGAAGAGCGGAGAGGATGAGATGAGGTGGGAGGGGTGGGTCAGCGGTGAGACCAGGTGAGGCGCTGCAGTCCATGGGAAGCCATTTAAGTTTTATTCTTCAGGACAACAGGAAAGCAATGGAAAGTCATTAGAGGGGCATGTGGTCTTATTTACGTTACTCAGATCAGCCTGGCTACTGTGCGTGGAGTGGGGTGGAAGGAGACAGTGGAGAGACCAGTGGGGGTAAGGTTGAAGTGGGCCAGGCAAGAGATTACAGTGGCCAGTGGGTGGCAGTGAGTGGATGGTTCTGAGGGACATGTGACAGGACTAGGTGATGGACTGATGCGGGAGAAGAAAAAAGAGAAGAATGGAGAATGTTTCTCGAGTTTGGGGCTTTAACAATTGGACACATAACAGTGCCATTTACTGAAATCATGAAGAATGTTGAGTAGGAGACAGATTTGGTAGAGAAAGGAGAGGAAATCAGAAAGTCACTTTTGTTCATGTTAGGTCTGTGAAATCTGTCAAATATGCAAGTGGTGCCAAGCGGGCAGTTGGATATTTGAGTTTGAGGTTCAGGGGACAGAGAAGAGCTGTGGGTATGAATTCGGTTATCAAGATATGTTGTTGTTGTTAGGTGTCATCGAGTCAGTTCCAACTCATAGTGACCCTATGTACAACAGAACGAAACACTGCCCAGTCCTGCGCCACCCTCACAATCATTGTCATGTTTGAGCCCATTGTTGCAGCCACTGTGTCAATCCATCTTGTTGAGGGTCTTCCTCTTTTCTGCTGACCTTCTACTCTAATAGATAGTATGAAGAAAACAAGATTTACATATTGTTTAGAAATTATTTTTCAAAAACCTCAAATTATTTTTCTCAAAAAAAACCTATAACAAAAAAGTCCAGACAAAAGACCTTAGTGGTTTCTTACTAAAAATTTGGTTTATGAATGTATGTAGAAATGGAGCTACAGAATAAATTAAGCGAGGTCATTAACAGTGCTGGTAGGCAATGAACAGCTTAGGTACATAAATCCAACCTTCTACCCCAGACATCTTCTAAAACATATAATTTCTTAGAGCAGACATAGTGAATAAATGAAATTCCCCACAACAAATACGTAAAACAAGCTTTGCAGTAACCATAGCCTCGGGGTTAAAGATTATATTCCATAGATGATTACAATAAACCTCTGCAGTAAAAAAGTGATATATCCTGGGAAATTTCCTTACCTTCCCAGCAAACAACTCAGCCAAAAATTCAATTTCACAATGGGACGGGTATGTATATATATATGTATATAAAGATCTAACCTTTTAACCCACTTGGCCAATACACTATCCTTTGTATCTTTATGCTAACTATTTGCAAACATTCTTCAACCTTGTCCCTCACCTTTAGAGCACAGGATAAGGAGCAGCCCAGTGCCCTGCATTCTCAAATGTACTTGTGTCACCATCTTCCTTCCTCTCCTGATTTCTCATGTTAAACTCCGTGGCCTGCAACTTCAACTACAATGTTAGCCAAGGGGACGCAAAGTGCTTCGGGATATGGCGATCATCTGATGAAATCCCCTCCAGAGCAGGCATAGACACGGAAGAGAAGGCCACCACTGCACCACCAGGGCTCCTTTCTTAAGGTAACAGGACCCCAAATATGCTTTAGGAGAACCACCCCGACCCATTTTAAATGTATGTGATTCAGATAAAGCCAACTCTCCTTTAGGATCGAGGGGTGGTGCATTTAACCTAGACCTATGCCAATCAATATATTCCATACCCCTGGCCAAGGTGGTTGGTTCAGGGATGGGCACAGGGCTTAGGACAAGACCAGGGCTTCGAACCCGTTCAGTCATGGCCAACGAAGCAAAACTGGAACAGACCCAAATTTTTACAATCTGAGTGATCCAGAACGATAACTGGAAAGGGAAAAATTACAGATTGAAGCCCTGGAATAGGAGAGTTGGAAGAGGCATAGTGAGCCCCTTCAGGAGCCTGATGTGTGAGACTGGATTATTGGCAGGACTGTGGAGAGTGACACACATTCAAAGCTGCAAGGTCAGCCGCCATCCTTGAGCAGGGCACCGCTGTCTCTGACTCTGCTCAAAATTGGACAAGGAAGAGATCTGGTTGCTATGCAACGTGTACGCTGCCCTTGTTTTCTAAGAGGGAGATTAGGTTTCCAGCAGGCCTGTGACCCATAATTTTTCCCATTCCAGTTATTATTCTGCTTAGCACAAATCTTAAAAATTTAAAAATTTGGTTCTGTTCCAGTTTCACTTTCTCAGCCATGACTGAACTGGAAAGAACTGGTTTGAAGCCCTGGACAATAGAACCAATCAGTGCTAACCCCAGGACTTGCTGGCTGAGGCATAATTTTTCCTGCTGGATTTGCACATGAATAAATAAAAGAGTAGAGTCTGTTTAGGGAGGACTCTCAAACATACTGGTTTGGGGGTGGTCCTGTGTTCTGGCCAGGGGCTGATGGGATGGGGCTCAGAGAGCTGGGGCAGGCCTGCACTCCAGGGACAGACATTAAGGGCTGTGCTCTCGACAGGGGCTTGAGAAAGACAATTCCCTGTAGAGAGGGCTGCAAGCAGCTGGTGCCTGGTGTGGCCTATGAGTACAGAGAAGCATCAGAAAGAGAAGACACACTTAAGAGAATGAGTTTTCTGTTTTTTGCCAAATCTCATTGTCTTTGATATTGTCCAAATTATAAACTTGCATTCTGAAACACGGACTCATAATAGAAAATTTTCCTGAATCTAAAACCACAGAATAACAAATACAGATAGTAAATATAATATTCAAGGCTGGGCTCCAACAAGAGAGTTCATTTATTAATAGGGTACCAGTGAGACCTTTGGCTCTGAGATATTGTGTTCACCCATAAACCATAAATTCTAATTGACAATCCTATTAATGATGGAATACGGTTATATGTTTATGGTAAAAGAACAAAGTGGGTATTTTTTGCACCTCATTATATGCAAGGCAGATTAAAATCAGTAATAGTAGAGAATGAAAAGGGGCCTTGATGTCACGTTCAGTAAAACATATCAGAGGTGATATCTCCAGAAGCGGTACAGTGAAATACGATGGGAAGGCGTGGAGTTGCAAGGAGATTCATTTAAACACAAGGCTCACGTATTAATATTTTCATTGATTTATTTTCATGCCAATATGTTCTGACATAAATACAGTGATCTATAATGTATCGACCATAAAAGTCAACATGATTTTTAAAGCTGACTCAGGGAAATAAAACCTCATTGTTAGTGCTGATATATACAGTATGTTATCCTGTGGAAAAATTAACCTCTCCTGTCCTGCTCCTGACTGAGCTGAAGAAGACGGATGCACTTTAGTGGTCACTGACATTTTGTGCATGTTTTGCTTTATGGCCAGTGTCCAGTTCTCAGTGGAATCCGGACAAGGATGCGAAGTGAAAGATGACAGTCACTGTGGTATGGACTCCCACTCATGGCAATCTACGTGCATCAGGGTAAAGCTGTGCTCCATACAGTTTACAATGGCTGATTTTTCAGAAATATACCTCCAGGCCTTTCTTCTGAGGCACTTCTGGGTGGACTTGGACCTCCAGTCTTCTGGTTAGCAGCAAAGCGTGTTGACTGTTTGCACCACCCAGGGACTCCCGTGTGAAGTGAAGACCATGCATATTCAACACTCTTCAGGAAAGACTCTGCTAATCAGTAAAGATCTTTCCCTTTCAGAGACCCGAAAGGTCTGGAAAACTCTCCTGGGCAGATTCCTGCGGAGCCCATAACTTGTACCTTTGGTAAATGGCGAAAGCAATGACAAGGGTAGAAGTGGCATAGAGGCCCCCAAACAGAGAGGAGATGTAGGGAGAGCGTCAACCTTGGGTGATCAAAGAGAAGAGACTCAGTACCACAACAGTGATACGGCCTTCAGCGAAATCGTTACTATGACATTAAAATCAAGCCCAAGAGAATTTAATTTAATGATGAGACCCAGGTAGATTTGGATGACTTCTACTTCCACTAAAGGCTTAGAACAGTACAAGTTTGCTTGAAAATAACAAAATACTGAGAATTTTAGAGCTAGAGGGCACTGGGAATATCAGGCAGGCACAGTCACTTGATAATGGAAGAACTGTTAAGCCAAAGAGGCTGAGTGAGCCGTCTGTCCAAGGTCACACAGCTGGTTAGTGACTGAGCTGCAGCTGGAATTCAGATCTCCTGGCTCTCTGTCCAGGGCTCTTTCTACTTCACTTTGTTAATTAGAAGCATGACTGATAACGTATGTCCATGGAGGATATTCTACAGGAGCACTGGGTTCTGGATTCTATGTACCACCGCGCTGACACTGACCATAGGCTCCCACTGGCCTCCATGTTGCCAATCCTAAGGAAATTTTTATGACTCAATTTACCAAGCCTCTAATCAGAATATAAGGGGGAATTGGTGGTTCAATGGTGGAATTCTTGCCTTCCATGTGGGAGACCCAGGTTCAATTCCCAGCCAATGCACCCCAAGTGCACCCATCACCCACCTACCCTGTCCTGTAGGATCACTATGAGTTGGAATCGACTTGATGGCAATGGGTTTGGTTTTGGTTTACATATAGATATAGAAATAGATAAACAGATATAGATACATATCTATGAAGCCCTGGTGGCGCACTGGTTAAAGTGCTCAGCTGCTAACTGAGAGATTGGTGGTTTGAACCCACCAGCCACTCCACAAGAGAAAGATGCGGCAGTCTGGTTCTGTAAAGATCACAGCCTTGGAAACCCTGTGGGGCAGTTCTGCTCTGTCCTGTAAGGTTTTTGTGAGTCAGAATCGACTCCAAGGCCATGGATTTGGACTCAGTAACACATCCTCAAATCCTCATACTGGTTCTCCCTCCTTCATGGGGTCACGCCCCTTGCACTCACTCCTGCTCCCCGGGACCACATCCCCTCATACAATGGTAGCCCACAGCCTATAGCCTAGGCTCTGCTTCCTGAGTAACTCCTAATTCCGCTCCCCCTGCTCCCTAACGTGTTATGCCCAGAGCCACCCCAGCAACACCATCCCAGGAAGTCTCTGATGGCTGACATCACGGCAGCGTGAACCCACTTTACCTAGCATTTCAGGGTCCAGCAGTGAAGGGTATTTGCTGCCTGAGAGTAAGAACAGATCAAGGGAAGGGGCCTAGGATACGAGCCCTCTAGTCTGAAGTTGTCCTGGGCAACTCTGCCACTAGCCCTCCAGCCCCAGGCTCCAGCACAGAACCCCTCTCCTGCCCCAAACCAAACCAGCTTTCTACGTTTCTTCATACACATCATGCAGGGAAAACTCGGTTGTGACACATTTAAAGATCTTTGTCTGATGCTAAGTAAAAGGAAAAATATTATAAAGATTCCCTTTCAGGGTCTTCAGCCCAGAGGCAGTGATACACTTCCACAACATAACTACGGTTATTTTTATTGCATCATTAATTAAAGCTAAAAATTCTCATTTAAAAGTCAGTTGGGGGTGGGTGTCACACATCTGTACATTAAAAAGAGAACAGGAGCGATCATGTTTTCCAGACAGACTAACATCAGTCTCAAAGCAGCCACCTTCTCTGTTGTGACAGTACAACGTCAGAGCCACACTTCCCAGACACTCTCCGTGTTTACACCAGTTTGAAGCTGCCAACAGAAGCTTATCAACAGAAAACAAAAACGTGCAAGCTGCTGCAATAATTACTTATCGAAATGAAGTACTCACCATCTCCAGACAGCCTTCTGAGTTATTTAAAGCATCCAATTTGCTTTCGTCATGAAAAAATAAAAGACGCCTACATTTTGGGACAATTCAACCGTGGAAGAGAGATCCAGGTATGCAGCAGGCATAAACCTACACTGTAAAAACATCGTATCGAATCATTAAAAAGCTAACGTCACACACGTTTTATCCTAAGACTCGAGGTATAGCTTAAAACTGGGTAGAGGGTTGCTGTGCAGGTCTCATTCTGGCAGGGTTGTTGGGTTTTAATTATATATATGTATTCTTTCATATCTCTCCTTACTATTAATATTATCCCTGGGTGGTGCAAACGATGAACTTGTTCGGCTGCCAACCAAAAGGTTGGAGGTTCAGGTCCACCCAGAGGCACCTCGGAACGAAGCCTGGCAATCAACTTCCAAAAAATCAGCCATGGAAAGCCCTATGGAGCACAAGGTGTAGTGTGACGCACGTGGGGTCTCTAGGAGTCAGAATCGGCTTGGCGACAATCGGTTTTCAGTGGTCCAGATCTAAGCTTTTGGAGCTAGGGTTCTGTGGTGTGTGTAACTTCAGGGATGACCTGTGCGTTTATGTCCATGTCTTCTTTGTCTTTCTCTTCTTGAGGGGGTGGCGGCGGGGGCAGGAAAATAAGAAAACATTCCCTGGGAACCCGGCAGTTTGCTGGGTCTTCTTTGTGAAACAAGTCCAGGCCTTCCCCAGGGCTTCACGGACACAACGTCCAGTCGTTCTCTCTAAACCTCTGCTTCCTCAATTGTCAAATGGGGAGAACAATGCCTGCGTGTTATCTCACAGGATCCTTGTAGAGCCAATCACAGTAGCAGGCAGCTTTCACCTGCCTCTAACTCCGTTTCACTGTGGAAACCTAACACAGTAACTTCAGACCACAGACCAATGGAGGTGTCTGGTGGGTGGAATGTTCTGTGTGTTCTCAATGAATTACATCCCATCCACAGCTGCTACGCCTGTACTGGAGCCTCAGTCCCAATTCCTGCTTCTATTTGGGGGAAAAAATGGTAACGTCTGTTGGTCTTCATCACCACCCAGTGGTCAGCTGGCCAAATGACACCAAATTACCTAGTTGATTTGAAACACATCTTTTAAGAAAAGTAGTTCAAAGTAAAGGGAACCCTGGTGGTGCCGTGGCTAAAGTGCTTAGCTGCTAACTGCAAGGTCGGCGATTCGAACCCAACAGCTGCTCCGTGGGAGAAAGATGTGGCAGTCTGCTTCCGTAAAGATTACAGCCTTGGAAACCCTATGGGGCAGCTCTACTCCGTCCCATAGAGCTGGAATCGACTCAACAGTATTTAATTCAAAGTAAACCACTTACTACTTTAAAGAAAATCAAACTGTTAAGATACCTATCTTCTTGAACTAGGAATCCTAATTCAGACCCCAATACAAAATGGTACACTAATTCCAGCTCAAAGCTTGCTAGGTCTAGTTTCTACCACTTTCTATAATATATTAAGGTTCACAGGTTACTTCTTTACGAAACAGAACAGTTCCATAAACTATTTTTCTTTAGCAAAAGGACTTTGCCCGTCAAATGTAAAGAAATATTTCATTTAAAACCAATATACCCAATGTCTTCTTTAATTTAATATAATATACCCAATGTCTTCTTACCCTAATTTTTTAAAAAATGCATGGAATTTTACCTTACATGCTACCATAGAGAGGGAAGAAACTGGGGACATAAATTCAAAATCAAATAACTTATTTTTTTAGCTCCTTATAAAAATCCAATATAAAATTCAGGTGTACCTCATTTTAAGTAACAGATATTTGAAAAACGTGAAAATCAAGTTTTTATAACTATAATAATATTTTCCATTAAAATATCACTGTTAGGCAACTACAATGGAAGTCCCTCTGTCCCCAACTCAGCTACGATGGAGTCCCTCTGTCCCCACCTCAGCTATGATGAAGCCCCTCTGTCTCCACCTCAGCTATGATGAAGCCCCAATGTCTCCACCTCGGCTACGACAAAGTCCTTCTGTACCCACCTCAGCTACAATGGAAGTCTCTGTGTCCCCACCTCAGCTATAATGGAGTCCCTCTATCTCCACCTCAGCTATGATGGAAGTCCCTCTGTCTCCATCTCAGCTACGATGAAGACCCTGTCTCCACCTCAGCTATGATGAAGTCCCTTTCTCTCCATCTCAGCTACGATGGAGTCCCTCTGTCTCCATCTCAGCTATGATGGAAGTCCCTCTGTCTCCACCTCAGCTACAATGAAGTCCCTCTGTCTCCACCTCAGTTACAATGAAGTCCCTGTGTCCCCTCAGCTATGATGAAGTCCCTGTGTCCCCACCTCAGCTACGATGAAGTTCCTCTGTCCTCACCTCAGCTAAGATGGAAGTCCCTCTGTCTCCACCTCAGCCACGATGGAGTCCCTCTGTTCCCATCTCAGCCACGATGAAGTCCCTCTGTCTCCACCTCAGCTACGATGGAGTCCCTCTGTC
>NW_004443998.1:1763347-1764421 GCF_000243295.1 Trichechus manatus latirostris
AGTCCCTCTGTCTCCACCTCAGCTACGATGGAGTCCCTCTGTCCTCACCTCAGCTACGATGGAAGTCCCTCTGTCTCCATCTCCTCGCTCTGCTCTTGCCCTTGTTTTCCCCTCTTCGAATATGGTCCCTGTCCCCACCCCCAATACATGCATGAGCACACACACACGCGCGCACACACACACACAATCTCTCCTCTTTCTCTTAAACTGACCAAATTAATAAAATAACATTTAAATGGACCTGGGGCCCCCATTTAAATACACCTGTTGAAATAATTATGTTGTGATGTGAACAGTAACTCTCTAATTCATCTTTGTAAATTAAGAAATGTGTATGTTAGCTACCAGTTTTTCAGAAAAACTTATAAAAACAGGCTTTTACTGTTTGAAGGCATTTGTGAGACTCTACTGAATAGCTTCACTTGCTTCAGAAAGGTCTCTGGATACAGGTCAGATATTAACTATTAAAATTAATTCACAGATTTAAACCCATCTATAACAGTAGTCACATTTTAAAATGGAAATAAGCAATGCCTACTCCCTTGGCGTAAATTCCCTTTTAAGGGGACCCTACTTTCTTATTCCACACCCACTCCTCTACAATGGAAAGGCAGCACCATTTTGTGCTTACTCAAATTGATGCCTAACTTTTCCCTTTTCAGAACTTCTGATATATGGATCTCACAAATACTTGTTAAAAGACAGAGAACATTTTTTTTATTTTAGCTGTGTCATTGTCCTGGCTGATGGTAATTATTTCAAACCATTAAAACAATGAAGACTTCCTTGTTCCCTTTCAGATGTCCACCATGGTACTCAGTGTTCACTGCCGCTCCCAGCACGACTTGCCCAGGGGCAGAGAGGTGACTCTGGAGTGCCCTGTCCGGCAGCGGGCCAGAAACTCGTCCAGACTCCCAGAGACACAGTGAAGTGCCCTGTCTGGCAGCGGGCCAGAAACTTGTCCAGGCTTCCAGTGGAATGCCCTGTCCAGCAGGGGGCCAAAAACTCATCCAGGCTCCCAGAGACAGTGGAGTGCCCTGTCCAGCAGGGGGCCAAAAACTCATCCAGGCTCCC
>NW_004443998.1:1764521-1775335 GCF_000243295.1 Trichechus manatus latirostris
CCTGTCCAGCAGGGGGCCAAAAACTCATCCAGGCTCCCAGAGACAGTGGAGTGCCCTGTCCAGCAGGGGGCCAAAAACTCATCCAGGCTCCCAGACAGTGGAGCGCCCTGTCCAGCAGCAGGCCAGAAACTTGTCCAGGCTCCCAGAGACACAGTGGAGCGCCCTGTCCAGGAGCGGGCCAAAAACTCATCCAGGCTCCCAGAGACAGTGGAGCGCCCTGTCCAGCAGCAGGCCAGAAACTTGTCCAGACTCCCAGAGACACAGTGGAGTGCCCTGTCCAGCAGCAGGCCAGAAACTCGTCCAGGCTCTCAGAGACACAGCAGGAAGAGCCCTGGGCTCAAGGTCATAAAACATGTTGTTGTTGTTAGATACCATTGAGTTGGCTCCAACTCTTAGCAACCCTATGTACAACAGAAAGAAACACTGCCCGGTCATGTGCCATACTCACAATCGTTATGCTTCAATCCAATGTTGCAGCCACTGTGTCAGTCCATCTTGTTGAAGCTCTTCCTCTTTTTCACTGACCCTCTACTCTACCAAGCATGATGTCTTTCTCCAGGGACTGGCCCCTCCTGATAACATGTCCAAAGTATGTGAGACAAAGTCTTGCCAACCCACGTGTGTCAGAGTGAAACTGTACTCCATAGGGTTTTCAATGGCTGGTTCTTCAGAGGAAGACCACCAGGCCTTTCTGAGGTGACTCTGGGTGGACTTGAACCTCCAACTTTTCAGTTAGCTACAAAATGCATTAAGCACTTGTACCACCAGGGACTCCTACTAGTCCCTAGTATAGCAGGGATCTGAGCACTTCTCACTACCTCAAAGCAGCCCTGGGGGATCCTAATCCAGATTAGGGGCCCTGCCTACCAGATTTGAGGCCCCAGCTAATGAGCCATAAAGGTTGTCTTCTCTGACTCTCAATTTCCTCATCAGAAAACGAGAGTGATGATGCTCCACTCCCAAGGCTGTCCTGAGGATTCATAAAATCACGGCCGTGAAAACAAAAATATGCCAGGCCAAAGCCAGTGCTGAAGTGAGGCTGGTGTCCTTCCTCGGCTTCCCTCTGAGCCCACACTCAGCTGGGAGGGCGGCTACACTGGTAACCACAAAGCACTCACTGGCCCCTGACGTGAGAGAATACGGGGAATAAAATGAATGAGAACTACCATCTTTTTACTCACCCAGCCAGAACACGTCCTTGCTTTGCCAGTCATGTGGACTTTAAAGGAGGTAAGCCCCCGGCAGACTGAGGCACAGGGAGCCTCTCTAAGCCATTGCCCCACGCCCTCAGGACACCACTGCGCAACGCAGTCTTCCTCATCCCAGGCCTCAGGGACACCCTCAACTCCTCCGTCTGGCTCTCGCCCACATCCAACGGGTCCGGGGGCTCCTGCCTCAGAAGCATCTCTCCATCAAGCCCCTCTTCGCCCCCACCCCACACACAGGCCTTGGTGGGTGCTGGTCTATTCACCCACACCCACTACACCAGCCCCACGCTGGCCTGGCTGGCTCCTCCCTGCTCTCAGGAGGCCCAGCTCCACGGGACTTCCAATACCTTCCTCAGACTCACACAGTCTCATCACATCACTGTCCTGCTTCAGACACTCTCCTCATGGCGGCATCCGTGGTATTCTCCACATCCCCAGGACACACCGCGCCCTTCAGACTCCCATCATCCGTGGTCTTCTCCACATCCCTAGGACACACCGCACCCTTCAGACTCCCATCATCCGCGGTATTCTCCACATCCCCAGGACACACCGCGCCCTTCAGACTCCCATCATCCGCGGTATTCTCCACATCCCCAGGACACACCGCGCCCTTCAGACTCCCATCATCCGCGGTATTCTCCACGTCCCCAGGACACACCGCGCCCTTCAGGCTCCCATCATCTGTGGTCTCCACATCCCCTGGACACACCGCACCCTTCAGGCTCCCATCATCCGCGGTATTCTTTTGTTGACTCTTTTTCACGTCGCATTACAGTTAGCTGTATTAGTCTGTGAGATCCGGGAGAGCAAGGGCTGTTGTGTCATTGTTGTGTCCCTAGCACCTGGCCCAACAACCCTCAGGAAATGTTTGCTGACAGATGCAGTGAATGAACGCTCTGTTGCTCTGCTGTAATGAAAGCTCTCTATAATAGAGTCTGCAGTCAATACTCAACCTAGCCCCAAATTTCCATCTTAAACATCTCTCTTCCCCTGAATTCACTTGTCTTTCAGAATGTTGTGTCCCAAATGTTAAGTCTTCTGAAGACAAGGAGCCAGAATTAAACTTCTTTCAGTTCACACACAGGGCCCAGAACACTTAAGGGCATCCTGGAGGCTCAATGCTGGTTGGCTGATGGACCCACCAACACCCCTAATCTGAGGGAACCACGCAGGCTCAGCACACAGCTCTCTTAGCCCCTGGGGCCCAGCTATTAGACCTGCTTTGTCAGCAGGGCTGGGAGCAAGGAAGAAGCTGCACCTGGCTTCATGGCTCCGATTTGTTTTCTTGAATATTGGGGATGCCGATAAAGCTAATAAGCAAATCAGCCTCCGCATTCAAATATGCAGGTAATAAATCCTGCAACAGATACAAATCAAAATCCTCCAGCTGAGCCTGTAGGCAAAACTGGTGCTTTCCCTAATCCTCTAAACCCCAACCATCACTTTCTGCTCCACCATGGTACATGCAGTCAGGAAGGACCATCCTAGGGGCAGCATCGACCTGGGATTACAGCAGCCTCTCCGGCAGGACTATCCCCCCTCGGAGATTTCCTGACTCTATGCAAAGGATTCTGGCAAGAGGTGGAATCACGAAGCCAGAGATTCTGTGAACCCTACTTAAAAGACACGAGCATCTCCGCTGCCACGTGTACTTGACCTAAAGCCGGGAGCGCCGTCACTGCAAGGCCAGCCCTCTGGGCCTGGTAAGTCTAGAAGCCCAGCTTTTCTCCTGAGTCTAACTCTCTTTTCCTGCAGGTGTCTCTCAAACGACGCTCTGGCCAGACATGGGAACAGAGAGTCACTTGGCAGAAGGCCAGGTCAGGCAGAGGCCAGCACCCACGAGATCAGGATGCTACCTGTCCATTTTGTTTCCTCCCAGGGGAAGCAAGAGCAGGAGCCGTGGCAGAGCTGTGCTCCCAGGAGATGGAGAAGCTGGATACGAATGCTTCGGCGGGTTTCTGCCAGTTCTCGGAGGACTACAAGCAAATCTACCTCTCCCTGACCTACAGCATCATCTTCCTGCTGGCGCTGCCCCTCAACAGCACCGTCTTGTGGCTCTCCTGGTGCCAGACCAAGCACTGGAGCTGTGCTACCATCTATCTGGTGAACCTGATGGTGGCCGACCTGCTCTACGTGCTGACCCTGCCCTTCCTCATCATCGCCTACTCCCTGGGTGACGGGTGGCCCTTCGGGGAGCTGCTCTGCAGGCTGGTGCGCTTCCTGTTCTACACCAACCTCTACAGCTGCATCCTGCTGCTGACCTGCATCTCGGTGCACCGCTTCCTGGGCGTGTGCCACCCGCTGCGCTCGCTGCCCTACCGGACCCGAAAGAATGCCGTGCTGGGCACCGCCGCCACCTGGGCCCTGGTGGTCCTGCAGCTGCTGCCCACGCTGGCCTTCTCCCACACGGGCTACCGTGACAGCCACGTGGTCTGCTACGATACGAGCGACCCAGAGAACTTTTATCAGTATTTTGCCTACAGCATGGTGCTGACATTGTCCGGCTTCATCTTTCCCTCCCTGGTCATCCTGGCATGCTACTCGCTTATGGTCAGGAGGCTGACCAAACCAGAGCAGGTCCTCGAGAGGACGGGCCGCGCAGCCCGGGCCAAGTCCATCCGCACCATCCTGCTGGTGTGCAGCCTCTTCGCCCTCTGCTTTGTGCCCTTCCACATCACGCGCTCCTGCTACTTCATCATCCGCTTCCTGCCCTCCCGAGACTGCCAGCTCGAGATGGTGGCCAGCATGGCCTACAAGATATGGAGGCCTCTGGCTGGCATGAGCAGCTGCCTCAACCCAGTCCTGTACTTTCTGTCGGGCAGGAACAGAGTCAGACGTGTCCAGCAACTGAGGCTTAACAAGACGGGTGCACCCCCAGCTGCAGCCGAGGGAGAGGTGCCCCAGGAAGGGCAGATCTGGGCACTGGCCAGATGAAGCTGGAGAAAACTAGCTCCAGCGACACTGACCATGACTTGTTTGTACACAAATGTGTGCTGGCAGAATCTCAAAACCTCCTAGAAGTGCCCTGCTGAAAAGGATTTTATATCGATGGCAAAACCCAAAGCAGAACTGTCCCGTAGGGTTTCCAAGGCTGTTTAAATCTTTACAGAAGCAGACTGCCACATCTTTCTCCTGTGGAGTGGCTGGTGGGTTCGAATCACCGACCTTTCAGTTAGCAGCTGAGCGCTTTAACCACTGCACCACCAGGGTAAGAGATTTTAAAATAAGAATGTGAGGAGAGCCACCCACACAAAGGAGAACTTTATTATAATGTGGCTGACGTTTTTTCTTGTCATTCAGGTCTCAGCTGAAATGTCACCCCAGAGGCCACTCCCACCCACCCTAGCTAACACTGACTGCCCTCTCCCCCCAGAGTCCTATCACTCTCTACTGGGTTTCCCTGCTATTGTCTTCACAGCATTTCTTATACCTGGACTTGTTTACTGATGTGTGGTCTGTCTCTGCCCACTAGAATATAAGCCCTATGAGGACAGGGACCTTGTCTTTCTTACTCACTGCTCCATCCCCGTCCCTAACACCACCAGCCTCACAGCCCTGTCCAGCACAAGGCAAGTGCACAACAGACAATGTTGAAGGAATAAGTGAATGAATGGATGAGTGAATGAACGAATGAGTGAATGAAGGAATGAATGAATAAGTGAATGAGTGAACTAACTCATTGAGCACTTGAAACAGAACTTTAAGGAAAGCAAGGCACTCAGATTTCAGCAATGCGCTCAGGGTCACCCAGCTGGCGATGCCCAGTGATGCCCAGTTCAGTGCTGGACAGAGGATTCAAACCCCGGCACTGGCTTGGAAGTTCACGCTCTTGAGCAAAATGCCTATGGTCTCACCCGAATGCTAGTCAAGAGCCCCGCGCGAGTTCCCCTCGGCAGCAGTGGCCTGTCACCTGTTCACACAGCTGCTATCAGCAGACCCTGGGCGCACCACCCCCCCCCAGCCCCCCGCAGGAGCCCTTCCCCCACACCTCTTAAGCAGCATTCTTGCTAGAAAACCCCTGCGGGGCAAAGCAGGAGGGTGGGGATAGGCGGGCTGTGTGGACTGCGAATCACCTTATTTTTATTTGAACATGCTATCTCATTTTATGGCAGAAAAGTCTCACCATTGTCTTAAACCATAATATGATATTCATCCCCTTAAAAAAAAATTATTTAAGATCCAGGGTAACCCAAAAAGAAAACCTTTTTAAAAAGAAAAAAAAAACCCTCTCATATTTAAATAATAATGATCTTCAAGGAGTCTACAGATCTAAACATACATTATCTAATAATTCATTAAAATCTCCCCATGAAGAGAAGGATAAGCCTTTTTTATAAAAACCAAAGTGCAACCCCCTCATTACGATCCCACTCTAATTACTGGAAATGTCTGAGGAAACCATGTGTCCGTCGGAATTATAAGATTTCATTCCAAAAATGCAGTTTATTGCTTTCAAGGGCACACAATAATTAGAACTAGACTAAGGGTTGCCTAGCAGAATTCCTTAGGATAATTGGTTTAATGAATAAGCAAGGATGTTTTCTAATTAGCAGGTCAGCTGTTTCCACATCAATATGTGCTTCTGCAGCAGCTGAGAGAGTTTAAAACCATTTGCTCGTTTGAACATTTCTCTCAGCTCTCTTCCTCATGTTGTTAATTTTTGTCCCTTTCTTTGCATACACGCAGGGAAGTTGTAGCCGACTTACAACTCCACTTATCACCCCTACAAGTATGTAAGATTTAACCTCACTGTAGAACTGAGCACCAAGCTCCCTGGCAAGGTCTAAAGCCATCCCAAGTCTCACAAAGACACTACCCTCGAATGCTCCCCAGCCGGTCCACCCAGGAGCTGGGAGAAAGCTACTCCAGAATCTCAGTATGCTTCCCTTTCAACTGAAAAGCAAATGCTTTACACCCCTGGCCAATGATTTCCAGCCTTTAGTCTTTGCTAACCTATATGCCTACAATTAATTCTCTGATCTATGTAAGGCTAATTTTGTTTCTGTGGATTCTTTTGACCTACTTAACAACAAAGTATGAGCATCCATTTTTAACTTATTTCTGGAAAATTGGGACCAAAGCTTTAAACTTTAATTTAGTTGACACTGTATCTTGATTTTCAGGACAGTTATCTTAAGCCAGGAGACGCAAACTAGACTATTCCCTCTGGGAAAAGGGTCCACTGTAAGGGGGGCTGGGAACCTACTGTCCAACACAGAATTCAAGGGGATGTTCCCCACTTCCCTTATTCAAGGGGATGTTCCCCACTTCCCTTGTGGTGAACGAAGGGGACAAAGAAACGGGAAGAAACAAAACGCTCTTCCTGAATTTGCCTGTTCCGTGACCATCACCCGTGAAAGACGGAACCCTCAAAGCTGTTATACCCCTGGGTCCTGGCATCTCCCCTAGTCAGCCTGGCTGTTTGGACCGATTAAAACGAAACAGAAGGTCAACAAATATTGATTATAATGTTCAAAATACCATGACTGGGGCTGTTAGATGAAAATACACCGGCTCTAGCCAAAAGCAGAGCCCTGGTGGCACAGTGGTTAAATGCTCAGTTGCTAACCAAAAGGTTGGCAGTTCAAATCCACCAGCCACTCCTTGGAAACCCTGTGGGGTAGTTCTGCTCTGTCCTATAGGATCGCTATGGGTCAGAATCGACTCGACAGAAATGGGTTTTTTTGGAATAGCCGGAAGTGTCAAGCAGAGTCCCCGCCCTTAAGATGGTTTCAGATGGTTGGAGAAACACCACGTAAAAACAGACAGACAACAACATGAGCACTAACTAGCGGTTTAAAGCAGCTACAGGAGAAATCACGTCCGTTGTTGATTAATCAGAAGACAACACAGGCAGTAAGTATGCGAGGAGCTTCAAGGGGGTGAGAGCGCGTTAGGCTGAGAGGGCAGCAGAAGGCATTACTAGTATGCTGACGGCTGGGTGAAAGTTTAATCAGCAGAATTTCCCAAACAGTGGAGAATATGGGAAGTGGGATCATTGGGAGCAAATTTAAATTGCGTGAGGGCTGACTGGGCTCCTGAAGGGGAGCAGTTGGGGCAATGCTGGAAGGACAGGCTGAAATGTAATTATGAAGGCCTCCCCCAAAGCCAGCATAAGAACCACTTCTCCAGACAGAGGAACCACCAAGGATATTTCAACAGGAGGGTGGTATCATCAAAGTTTTGACGTAGAAGTTAATTTGGCAGCCCTCCATTTTTGAATGAATTAGAGAAAAGAAACAAAATGTCACAAAGTTCTGCAAAGTCTTCTCGATCTTGAAAGCCATCCTAAACACAATCTCTAGATTTCTTCAAGATAGCATTTTTCATGTCACACCCCTCCCTCACCCCGATTCTGTCAGTTCCCTCTCTATGTCCTCAGTTCTATAGGATAAAGCCCAGGTTCTTTATGCTGGCATACTAGACCCATCTCAGTCCAGTCCCAGCCCTCCTGCTCTCTCCACATGGATTTCCACACTTCACACATTCACCATGGGGCAACCATCTACCACTCAACCTCCTCCCCAAACCTTCTACAGGTGTCTAAGTAGTCATCTTCTCATAGACCTTGGGGTCTACCTCCTCCAACTGCCTCTGATCTCACCCTGCACTGCTGACTCACACGCTGGGCTTACCCCCTTGGAGTGGATGATGGACTCCTCTGTTTCATGTCTGTTTCATCTCCCTCACTACTCCATTTTCTAATCTATTGAACATGTCATCCTAGCAACATTCTGAACATGACGGACACTCTGCAAGCAGTGGTGATGCTGGTAATGAGGAGAAAGAGTAGGACAATGATGAACATTTAGAAGACCACTGCAGTGTACAAACAATGGGCTGAACTAAGACGGCATGAGTAGAACTAAAAAGAATTGGAAAGATAATGGAAAAATGAAGACAAATGATTATTTAGACATAAGTGGTAAGGAAGATGTAACAAAGATGGCTCTACGATTCCAAGCCTGAGTAATCAAAAGACTGGTAAGATAGCACCTAGCATGTAGTTTAGACACTCAACAGTGGGAAGGAAAGAAAAAAAGACAGAAGGGAAGGTGAGAGGGAGGAAGGCAGGGAGGGAGAGAGAGAGGGAGGAAAGGAAGGAAGGAAGTAGGTAGAGCTGTGCACTGCGGGGAAGTGTTCAGATTTAGACAAGCTAAATGTGAACTGCTAATGAGATCTCAAGTTAGAAATGTAGGAAGATGTTTCAGAGATAGCTTAGGCTCAAGCTCTGGGTTTGGAATGATCTGTGTAGGCAAACACTCAAAGCTGCAGAAGTAAACGATACATCTGAGCGCGGTGCAGTTAATTACTTTTACATGGCCCTTCTAGCCATGGTCTTGTAACTCCCACAAAATGATGGGATGTTACTATGCAAATAAGGTGCTTGTGGCCCTCCAAAGGGATTGGATAGTTCTAATGAAAATAAGGTGCACGGCACCCTTGTGGGGGTAGGTTCATGCAAATAAGGTACATGGAACCCTTGTAGGTGACTGGTCAGTTTTGTCATCCTGCTATGCTTAAAGGGACCCAATCCCAGAGGTTAGAGGGGGGGTCACACTACCATCAAGAAGAGCCGGGAGCAGAGCACATCTTTTGGACCCGGGGTCCCTACACCAAGAACTTCTTGGACCCAGGAGACAGAGAAAGAGCTATTAACACTGAAGACAGTACAAGACAGCAGCAGCAGCAAGGGACCAGCAGGCTAGGCTTGCCTACCCAGAGAGCAGAGCTGAGCACCTTCAAGCAGGAGGCTTCCTGGCAGAGTGGGGTGTCTCCGGGCACTTATCGGTGGAGCTAAAGAGCTTTGTAACATTCACCCAATCAGGGCAGAGGCCGAGGGCCGAGGGGCCTGTCTGAGGGCATGGCCTACAGGAAGCTGTCCTGATCGAATAACTGTATCCTTAGTTGTTCCTGTTACCCCCAAGTTGATCCTGATCCTGAATTGTAACCTGTTACTTCCCTAATACACCCCATAATCATGAGTATGGTCTATGAGATCTCTGTGGCCAATGCAAACAAATTATCGATCCCAGCAGAGAAGTAGAGAGTGCCGTGGGAGGGACGGCTGGTGTCAGAATTGGTAAAAAGGCTTAGAGGGTGGAGGTAGGTCTGACCTCTACCTCACAGGGATCATCAGCTTTGGGCTGATGCTGCTGATGGTAATTCTCTGTCCTCCTGCGAAGTTAAAGGACCTCTGACGCCACACCATTTTTACACTGAGGAGAAGGGAAAAGAATAGAGGAGCTGGGAGGGACAGGATCCATAAAAGGTCTGGACAGAGAATGCAGGGGTGGGAGTTGGTGCTGCATAACAGAGCATCAGAAGATCAAATGAGGAACAGCTCCCAGAGAGTAGTCAAGGGTGTCACATGTAACGGACCAGTCAAAGAGAACGAGCGGTTATCCCTCAGCAAACAGCTCAAATGCCACCTCTTCCAAGGAGCCTCCTCTGATCAGCCATCAGAAGGCCCTCTCCCTCCTCTGAAACCCCATCTTGCCTCTAAGGCATGTCTCCCATCGTACAAGTATGACAGGCTTCATTTAAACCGCCTTAGCGCCCCGCCTGCAGCATCCAGCAGAGGCCTGAACATATGGGTAGTCATGAAATCTTTGCGGAATAAATAAATGTGCAGCAAATGATTCTCCTGTGTATGCTTTTCTGAAATTACTGCCCAAATCCAGTTTATGAATGTGTGCCTATAAAACTAAATCACAAGTTGTTTGGGATTTATTTGTTCTAACCCTCACAAACTGCAATGCAAAGCCATTCCAGGACCCAGAATACCTGCAAGTATTCTCACTTTTTCTTCTTTGCCCGTACTTCAAGACAATAAAGAGAGGAAAATTTTCACAAAATCGTTTGCAATTAAGCATAGCCTGAGCTTATAAAGGTATGTATTCTCATTCTCTCTTACCCTCTTTGAATCATTTTAGTATTTGGATTTTCCTGGTTTTTTTTTTTTGTATCAAGCAACTTCAAAAATAATGGCGTCAAGAATGCCACGAAAAGAAGCAGAACTTACGTTCTTGCAGCCACCTATAGCTGGGCATTTTCATAGTGGTTACATCATGAATGATAAGCAGAAAGCGCCACTCCAAGACAATTAAAGAACCACAGAGCCTGAGAATGTTCAATCCGCAACTAGAAAAACACATCAACAAAGAGACCTTGATAAAGCATTAACCCAGCAACCAAAGAAACACTGAAGGCTCCTTACGCTCTTCCTGCACAGCCTCATTTCCTGCGAGAGTAGGCTGCACCTGTAACAGCTTCTACTTGGAATTCATTCTCCAATTCACTACAGCCTGGCTTCGGCCAGCCCGTCACGCCATGCCACAGACACAGCTCAGCAATGCGCAGCCCCTTGCCTATTATCCAACTGAATGGCTCTCAGACCCTCTCCTGCTTGATATTCTGTGGCATTTGTCACTGTCACCTGCTCCCTTCTTAAACTCTTAAAATCTGCTTTCAACAGTACGCACCCCCTCCTGCTTCTCCTCTCCCTCTTCCTCCTGCGCCCTGTAGGTGTGGGTGTGCCCAGGTCACTGGCTCTGACACTCTCCCCCCTTCCTCCTGCGCCCTGTAGGTGTGGGTGTGCCC
>NW_004443998.1:1775435-1819283 GCF_000243295.1 Trichechus manatus latirostris
TCACTGGCTCTGACACTCTCCCCCCTTCCTCCTGCGCCCTGTAGGTGTGGGTGTGCCCAGGTCACTGGCTCTGACACTCTCCCCCCTTCCTCCTGTGCCCTGTAGGTGTGGGTGTGCCCAGGTCACTCTCTGACACTCTCCCCCCTTCCTTCCTGCACCCTGTAGGTGTGGGTGTGCCCAGGTCACTGTCTCTGGCACTGTCCTCTCCCTGGCAATCACACTGACACCCTGATGGTCCCACTGATGGCTCCCAAACCTCTTCCCAGAGAAGTCCTCTCTTGCACTTCAACCCCGTATTTCTGTCCGTACACAGACCCTTGGGCACTGCCAGCTCCCTAAGGCCCAACAGAACTCATTCTCCTCTGGAGCCAGCTCCTCCTCTCCTGTGGTCTTCGGGTTAAATGGCACCCACCCATGCCAGCCAGAAATCTGGGAGTTGTCCTAATTCTGGGCTCTCTCCCACCTCACATCCAGTAAACGATTACGTCTGTCAGTCCCACCTCCCAAGCGTCTGTCAGTCCCACCTCCCAAGCGTAACTAGAACTTGTCCTCTCTCCTTTCAATCTTCGCTGCCACAGCCTTCATTCCGTCACCCCTCTCCAGCTTCACCGCTACACCGTCAGCCACCCCCCTGCCTGCGGACTTGTTCCCTCCACCCCAATCGCGTTCCCTCCCCACTGCTCCCGGGGCAGTCCTCCTAAAATGCAAATCCTACCTGGACAATCTCCAGCAAAACAATCTTCCAGAAGCTCCCATTTAGCTTCCGATTAAGGTAAAAATCCTGAACACGGAATGAAGACCCTTGGCCATCTGCCTCTTAGGAAAGCTTTCAACAACTCCCCACCTGCCCCTCCACTCCACCTCCACCAACCAGCAGACTTTCTCAGGAGGAGCTCAGGGGCCTCTCCTACCCAGAACTGTCACTCCTTCTCCCTTAGATGAATCACCCTACTTGTCCTCTGTGACACAGCTCAAAGACCATCCCCTCTGAGAATCTTAGCAGCATCCTAGATTTTCTGAACTCCGCTAGTTCTGGCCGTTGCTCTGCGATGGATCTCATCACAGCCACTGAATCACCAGTGGCTCGTCCCATTTCCTTCCCTCATGGGCGCCACCCGAGGACAGGTGGCCACATTTTCCACCTCTTCCACCTCTCTGATTTGCCATCTCTAGTAGAGAGCCTTAGATTCAGTGATGCCAATTCAATGATGGCCCAGAAGGCTGTGTGTATTTCAGACGGCACCATGCCTGCTTTTCCTTGGGATTCAGTGATGCCACAAACTAACAATGGCCCAGAAGTACAGTCAGCAGTACAGTGCACTCCCTCCCCGTCACCCACCCAGGAGGCCGACGGTCAGCAGTACGGTGCACTCCCTCCCCGTCACCCAAGGAGGCCGACGGTCAGCAGTACAGTGCACTCCCTCCCCGTCACCCAAGGAGGCCGACGGTCAGCAGTACAGTGCACTCCCTCCCCGTCACCCAAGGAGGCTGACGGTCAGCAGTACAGTGCACTCCCTCCCCGTCACCCACCCGGGAGGCCGACGGTCAGCAGTACAGTGCACTCCCTCCCCGTCACCCACCCGGGAGGCCGACGGTCAGCAGTACAGTCCACTCCCTCCCCGTCACCCACCCGGGAGGCCTATGGTCAGCAGCCTTACATGCTAGAACAAGCACAGGGCAGTCAGGGCCTGAAGGGTAACAACTAATAACAACAATAAACGGAAAATCAGAAAAAAGGGTGTAAATGAACTCACCCTGTAGAAGGAGTGCACTTTCAGTCCTTTTTTTTTTTTCCAATTTGGAAATTTTTTTTAATTGTGCTTTAGGTGAAGGTTTACAGCTCAAGTTAATTTCTCATTCAAAAATTTATGTATCTATTGTTTTGTGACATTAGTTGCAACTCCCACAACACGACAGCATGCTCCCGCTTTCCACCCCGAGTTCCCCGTGTCCATTCACCAGTTCCTGCCCCTCCTGCCTTCGCATCCTGCTTCGGGACAGGAGCTGCCCTTTCGGTCTGTGTATCTGAATGAAATAAGAAGCACGTTCCTCACGTGTACCGTTTTTGTTTTATATCCTCATCTTTGTCTGAAGAGTGGGCTTCGGGAGTGTTTTCAGTTCTGGGTTAACAGAGTGTCTGAGGCCATATTTCAGGGTTCCTCCAGTAGAAGTACGCTTTCCTTCCGTTCCAGGATTTAGGCATACAATGTTACAGCATTTATTTTAAACAATGTAATTAGTTAAACATGTAACCTTGATACTGACTGTCCAAAATGTCTGCATGTCCAGAGAGCAAAACGCAGAAACTCCTTGACTTTAGTAAAAGCTTCTCCACAGTCCTTCACTGACAATAATTAGACAAATTCTCTTTATTCCGACTTAGGTTTCCTTAAGAAAGATGATCTTCCATATGAATAAATAGCAAAATGAGTGTTTTAACATTTTTAAAAAACAAAAGTAGTAGACATCAACTTTTCGTTTTATAATATATTTATCCATGTAGATAGGTAATTATCACCATGATTTGAAGGACACTTTTTCATTATTAGATTATAAGAAAAGAATCTAGACAGAAAGTTTTTACCACAAAATTATGTCCCAAAGTGTTTAGGGTCCCCAGTAACAGAGGTAAAAAAGAAGCTCAAAAGGGTCACAGCTCAGCAACCTCTCGTAAGCAACAAAGCAGAACACGACCTGCTATTTGTGACTATGAAGATACTCCCCCACATAAAAATATCTTTTACAGAGGTAACAGGGAATAATAAGTCTCAATGTCACAGTTCAATTTTGTATAAAACAACCCTTCTTAATCCCCCCAAGCTTTTTTTTTTTTTGCTTTAAGATTAAAAAAAAAAAGGCCATTCCCTAAGATACACTTAGTGAAAATTATCTCAAAGCCAATGTTATCCATTATTTATTGTCCTTACTGAAGCCTACCTGGATGTTCCTGAGCAGTTCTCAGAACTCTTCATGCTGATTAACTGGTTCTAAAACAGAATTCTTCAGTGCCACATGATACAAAACAAAAAGGCCAAAATAATCCTCACAAACATACTCTGAAAAAGGTATATTTGAAATATAAACACAATGACTTTCCAGTCCATTATTTTTCCTAATGACTAAACTCTAAATAAAACAACAATGGAGGTTTTCAAACCAGTGGTGTGTGTAGCCACTTCTCATGACACAGTCATTTAAAGTTCTCATCTGCAAAACACAACACGGGGAGAAAATGTCAGGTAGCCCCACTTAGTTTACAAAATGAAAACCATAAACATTACAAGTCATGTATGCCAAATAGTAAACGTTACATATTTTGCTTTTTTTTGTCCTTTTTTTCCCTGATCAGAAAAGTAACACAGGATTGCTGTAGCAAAATTTGGAAAACACAGAAAAAAATAAACACTTATAACCCTAACATTCAAAAGTAATTGTTAATATTTTGGGGTTTTGCCTCTCAGTATGTTTTTCTCCTATACACAAATAATTGGGTTTACTTTTTCTTTGAATAAGAAATACTTTTTCTTGAATTAAAATTAGGATATTACATATGCATTTTTGTCTTTTGTTCACCTAGCATATGGTATATTAAGTACCTGTAACATTAGAAATCACTCCAAAACTTGATGAATGTGTCACAATATATTAGATCATTTCCCTGCTTTGAGGTGTTTATGTTGATTCCAATTCTTTGATACAATAACCACGACTGTCATGAAGATATTTAAAACTTGTAACACTTCTAGTTATTTTCTTAAATATAGATCTAGAAGCAGAATCACTATGTCAAAAGAATCCTGGTATGTTCCCAAGTGTTTTCCTAAAACACCATTTGTTTTTGAGCGTCCCTCTCAGAAGCCACGGCTTTCTAGAAATTTCCTTTTTCCTTTCTTATTAGTATTTACCAGTTTTTAAGTGGAAAAAAATGATATCTCATGGCTTCCTGAATCTGCATTTCTTTTATTACTAAAGAAATAATGTTTGACACACTGAAAGAATTCCTCAGTGGGGCTCAGCACTTGAAAGTACACTGATAAAAGAATGTACATAATTCATGAACAACAGAAATTATAAACAGTCAGAGTTCTCCATAGACTAAGCAAGGATGAAAGCATATACATTATCTAAGCTTTCTTATAATGCCAACAAATTACATAACAAATCTCTCTTAACCAAAACTAAAGAACCTTTGACTTTAATGGTAAGTCCGCTCAGTCATTTCCCCTCAAAACATAAAAAAAGAATGGTTCCTTTCACAATCTCTGCTTAACTTTAGTAGAAATGCTGGCAACAGCCAGTCAAGTAGGGACAAAGATAAAGAAAACATCTAATATAGAAAAGGAAAAATTACAGCATCATTTCTTGCTGATAATAATTACATACTTATTAGAAACTGACCAAAAATATTAGAGGTAACAAAACAATTTAGCAAACTTGCAGGGGGGAAAAAGATTAAATCTGAATAAATTAATAGTATTTCTGCATTCAAGAAAAGAAGCCCTGGTGGCACAATGTTTAAGCACTCATCTGCTAACCGAACGGTCAGTGGTTGGAACCCACCAACGGCTCTACGGAAGAAAAGACCTGGCCATCTGCTCTGGTAAAGATCACAGCGTAGGACACCCTGAGGCAGTTCTATTTTGTCCTGTAGGGTCGATATGAGTCAGAATCGACCGATGGCACAAAACAACAATTCCATTCAAGAAGTAAAGCTAGAATGTATACTAAAAAAAAAAAGTGATTTAAGTAGAAAATGATTAATTCAAGTTAGGATTTAAAACGCATCTTTAAGGCAAATTATAAAACTCTAATGGAATGAATAAAAACTAAACAGAGTAGAAGTCCTGAACCTGAGCAGAAAAACAAAAACTGATGACATAGATTCAAAGCAATATTATTTTAAAAAATCTTAAAGACCTCCAAGTAAATCTGAGAGGCTAGATGGTCAAGAATTCCACCTCCCCTCAAAAACAGCCTTGCTCTACCAGACTCTGCCCTCTCAAAAAGTCACAACACTTACAGTCACCTGGTGTATGTATTTACAAATAAAACAATCATAAAAAATTCAATGTCTAAAACGTGAGAAATGACAACAGGAAAAAGAACCACTACTATGTTTTAGAACATACTTATGGAAAAATTAACTTAAACCTCACACTTTGGGTTTTAGTATGTTCCAAATGAGTCAGAGAACACAGAAAAGCATAAGAAAAAATTAAAAAATTATCTCAACTGCTAAAGAAATGACACAGTGGCTACACCGATGGGCTCACGCATAGCCGTGACCGTGAGGACGGTGCAGGACCGGGCAGTACTTCGTTCTGCTGTACAGAGGGTCGCCAGGAGTCGGAGCCTTCGTCTGACAACAACTGAAGCAAAGGAAAACGCCAGAAAGAATGGAGGGGTGACTCCAGCACAGGAACTTAACAAAGGCCTTTCCGCCAATGAATTATTAACTACTATAGGTTTCTCTCTTAGGAGGCAATTTAAAGCCCAATTCTTTTAAGTCTTGATATCCACTTTTTTTAAATTTTCTGAAACAAAGGAGTTTTATTAAAGTAGTCCCAGACATAATTGTCAGCTCTTAAAACTCAAGAAAAAATCCAAAGCCAGTATCTTAAAATAAAAATGCTATTATGTAAGAGTTTCAACAAACACAACTTTTCTCTTTTTCAATACTTACTCAGTATGAGAAAGTTTTATTTCTTCCCTTTGTTTAGCAGAATAATTTAGGTTCCCACCTAAAACACAAACCAGCATGGAATCTTTTCAACATAAGCATTATAAGTGTAAAATTCACAGACACAAACATTTGCATGTTTGCTGTTTATCGCTGAGTCGATTCCAACTCACAGATAAACCCTACAGGACAGAGGAGAGCTGCCCCATAGGGTTTCCTACGCTATAACCTTTACAGGAGCAGATGACCAGGTGTTTTCTCCTGCAGAGCCACTGGTGGGTTCGAACTGCCAACCTTTCAGTTAGCAGCTGAGTGCTTAACATTGCGCCACCAGGGCTCCTTACACGTTTGCATAGATACACCTTATTTTAAGTAACAAAAAAGCTATGCAGGATGAAAAAGAACTGGTTTACCTACTGGAACTTTCCCAAAGGAAGAAAATGATTTTAAGAATCCATACGTGATAAAAATAATTGCCCCTTATTTTTAGCTACTTTTTTTTAAGTTTTGACTTATATATTGCTTCTGGTTTTGTTGACACTGAATTAATGTTCAACAACAGTGGAAATTAAAGGAAGTGACCTAAAATTACTTAAACGGCACCTGTGTTACATCCTGATAAGCATACAACAGGATCCCTATGTAGCACAGTCAAGCTCTCAACTACCAGCTGGAAGGCTGGCGGTTCAACCCCACCCAGAGGCCCCTGGGAAGACAGGCCTGGTCATCTGCTTCTGAAAGATCACGGTCTTAAAAACTCTACGGAGCAGTTCTACCCTGCACACGTGGGGCTGCCATGAGTCAGAATCCACTTGAAGCCAACTGACGACAAGTATATAACACCTTTTGGAGCAAAACTGAAAACGCCAACATCCTAACTTTATAAAGAACAAAGAAACAAGCGTCGATGCGTTTACGGATGAGCAAAAGAAAAAGAATCTAATTTCTAGCTCTGAACGAAACACTTTCAACCTTAAAATGCAAACTGCTGCTATAAACTTGCTTCTAATTTTTTAAAAATAATAACAAGAGGGACTTTAGATACACTAGGTTATGAAAACAGTGCCGTATTTCTTTACCACACTGTAAAGGCAACACAAAAATATTAAATTACAAAACTTATATACTGAACCGGTCAGAAGGGAGAGGACCAGCTTGAATAAAGGTGTAGGCCCAGTACACGTGATCGTACGTGACATGATTAGACGTGTTCCCATCACTGTGAATGACTGTCCCCGTTACAGGAGCTAAGGCACTGGACTCCGGAGGTGTACAGACAACCCAGGGTCTCCACAGATGAGCCACTGGGGTTTGAGAAGAGAATATCAGAACCTGTACTTACCTCGGGCACGATTCACCAAATAGAGTAAGACCACAGATAAAAGTGACACTAGGAATGAAAAAAACACAGGGCCCTTAAAAATATGTGCTTCTCCTCAATGATTCCTATGTAATCTAATTACAAAGTGAAGCTCAGACACAGCCAAACCTTTACTAACTGGCATTTAAAATAAAAACACTCTTCACGTTATTTTTATTTTCAAAAAGCATTAAAAATAAGTGACAACCCACATCCTCCATGGGCTACTTGGGACTGGGGGCGGCAGGGCCAGCAACGGAGACGCTGAGACCCTCCAGGAGGGAGCAGACCGACCACGGGCCACCCCGCCGCTCTCCCCTCTGTAAGCGCTGCTCCTTCTCGGCACGGCCCTAACCGCTGCCAGCCCCACACTGTCCACTGTCTACAGGAAACCAAACAGAAGTAAAGTAGCCCTTTAGGGGTTTTAGGTTTGAAAACACCACGTCCATCTTTACATTAAGCAACCGGACATCAGAACATGACCATCAGACACCAGAGCCCCAGGGCCAGGAAACAGCTCAGGAGGCCAGGCGCTGGGCTTCTGCCTTTAAGCGAGGCACACTGTTTACCTCCCACCAACACGGCAACAAACACATTTATAAAGCGCACGGTGTTCGGTTTCAGAACCAAATATATTCTGAACTGTGAACTGGAATTAAGCCACATGTTGCAATACAAGAAAGTAGACAAAAACCAAACACTTCCATGACCTCATATTTTCAACTCTTATATAATCTGCTTTTAGAAAACAAACTGTGTATTTTTAAATGTACTTTTAAATGTACTTTAAATGTACTTTTGATGTACTTGCTTATAAAATCCGATTTCAAGTATAGTCTCTATTCCCTATAAATGAAAATCAAGGTTGATAAAATTATCACTGTCATTAGTATCTTACATGTGTTACTCAAGTGTAAAAGACATCCTGATACATGAGAATTTTTTTCAAATGAACACAATCTACGTGTATGGTGAAGATTATTTTTGGAAAGCTGTTATTTTATTTTTATACTGTTTCAATAGTTTCCTAATGCTTCCTATTTTTAAGCAACGGACCATTACAAGTAAGTGTTAAATAACAGACCTAATAATAAAAGCAATTTTAAGATGCCTAATAAACCGTGAGCACACACAGGTAAATAACACCAATGTCCATACATCCCCAGTGAGGACTGGCTCAGGACTCCTCATACAGGTCCATTTTAAAGGGGAAAATATTTCATAAAAACCATAAATATTTAAAACAGGCTATGAAGCAGATTCCCTTGCTGCCTTTCCAGACTAGGATCTCCTGAAAAATGTTTGTGAATTCTCAGAGGTCTAGAAAGCCAATCCACAGGGCAAGAATCAGGCAACTCTGAGAGATCTGTCTTAAGATGTGGCTGAACAGGGTGGAACAAAGAACAATTAACGACAAACACCTGAAAGTAAAGATGAGCACACTCCACTACATAGTCAAAGCGATCACGCCACATGGCATGCTTACCAGAAACACAGGCAATGAAGAAAACTTCTAGAAACAAATATCCCCGAGTATCCAGTATTACGCCAGCAATGATGGAAACAATCGCCAGCCCCAGGTTCTGGATGGACTGCATGCTGCAATCAGACACACAGAACACGTTTCACTTTCAAAAGTCTTCACACACAGGCTTTACGATAGAGACTAGTCATCTGCAAACCACATACTATTAGTACCTTTCTTATGACTTTCTCCTAATAAGTAGCATTCTAATGTGATTGTTGAGGAAACTCAGATTTTTAAACAACCAGTCTAGACCGCAACTCTATGCTACCTGAGCTCAAAGGCAGGGGCTGCATATTATCAGTTTCCAGAAAGAAGCCCAGTTCCTGACACCAAAGAGGCACTCAGATAACATATGCAGCTTTAAGAAATAAGAAAATGCACGGGTTCAGTAAAATAATCTCCCCAAATTATGCAGGAGTTCCTGAGATCAGTTCCCAAATCTAACATTCGCCTCAGCCTCCAACGTTGCCTGTTAATTAAGAAGTTGTGTATGCATGACTGCATGTATACGCATAAATTGATGAAATTAGACCCAAATTTTAGGTAAATGATCAGAGACTCAAACTGAAGAATTGCTACAGTTGACCACTTAACTCTCCAAAAAAGGCAGACAGTATAAATTATCAGAACACAACTAGAGATTCTGGAATTTTTTTAAAAAGCTTTATTTAAAAAACTTGGCCTTCAGTGGAATACAAGCCCCGAGAACTAGCTAAACCTGCACGAGAACATCAAAGCAGAGTTAGGACCAAGTCTCCGCGTTTCGACTGTAACCAGGGACAAAAGAGCCGTCTCTCTGACAGTGACAGGACCGTCAGGTTAAGAGCTGCGTTTTAGACTGCGTTTCCCAGATTGCACTTCTGGAAACTAGGAAACTTCAAATACGAAAAACAAAACTTCAACTATAAGGGAACAAGGATATAATGACAGGACTATCGTTTTCTAAAGCTATATGTTATCTGGCAGAATTTAAACGCTTTAAACAATTTTCTTAATATAGTCTTCATTTTTTGGCCATAAAAAAAAAAAAAATGGACCACATGAAAGAGTTTACCTTTCGAGCTGATGACCCAGGGTCCTGATATTCTCAGTTCCAGGCAAGCAGAAGATGTGTATTTCAGACTGAACACAATCAACCTGCTTAGCTCCTTGGGAGCCCGATCTCGGCGGGAGTCAGCGGAGACTGCTCCTCCCACCACGCATCCCGAAGGTGCGTGCCGGCCCCTATCACCACTCCCCAGTCTTCATGCATGCCCTTTCCACTCCCACCAGGAGAACCAGCACAGACGCCCACCTGGACGCCCTGCCACCAGTGCTTCTCTACCTATCGTGTTTAAAATCCCAAATTAATCGAGTTATTCCTGGAGGAAAACAATTCTTACCTCCTTCTCTGGCCCCACCCACCTTCTCTCTCCAGCTCCACCCATCACCACCTCCCTGGATCCCCAATCACTGCCGGTTACGAGGCTGAGCCCGTCCACGCTGCAGGAGTTCTGCTGTTCCCTCCACCCATGCTTCCCCACCTGTCTCCTGCCCCTCACCTGTGGGGCAACTCCTATCCATCTTTCCACCTCAGCTGCTTCTGCTGCAAAGCGCTCCTGGGCCCTGGGCAGGCGGTCACATCCTTGTGTTCACACCTCTCTTACTCCATGACTGTCTCCGCTACCAGCCTGTACGCTTAAACGCAGGGGCCCTGTCTCATTCCATGCGGTACGCACCCAACGCCCTCCTGCTGAACACCGACCTTCTGCCTTTGGGGCAGAAACCTGATCTCAACGTCTCCGAGAAGCTCTCAGGTGAACAGGCGGTGGGACTGTGATGTCAGCAATTAGCTCTTATGGTTTTGGCCCAGGAATGCAGCCAGCTCTCTTGCTGAAGCTTAGAGCCCTTTGTTGCCACAACCATATCTTAAATAGATGAACGGATCTTTCCAGGTTCAGAGCTGGGCCCAGACCTGAAGATGACTAGATTCTGGAGACCTGAAGCTTTAACTGATTAACTTCACTGACACAGCAGAGAAAGACATTATCTGATCCACGGTGCAGATACTCACAAGCCATAGGCGGTCCCCAGCTGATGTTCAGGAACCACGTAAGCCACCATTGGCCACAACGCACAGGCAAGCAACGAATAGGAGACGCCCATGAGACACTGGACAATACAGGAAGGGGCACAAAAACAAAAGTCTTGTATTAGCCAGTCGGTGACTTTCCTCTGATGCAGGTTAACAAGAGTGGCATAATAGCAAATATCTGATTATTCGTGCCAGTTTTATTACCATTAGGCTAAATCTCCCATTCACAATACACGAAGTGGTCCTGGCCCTCTCTACAAGCGTGCCTGTAGTGACAGACCCACACAGTGCCTCGACCACCTTCACCTGTCGGTGCATTACACGCATCTACAACTGGCCGGGGTCCAGGTGCAGGCAAGGCCAAGCACGGTCATAAAGCTACTCTGCGGGAAGTTATTACCCAGGTTTCAGGAAAGCTGATCCTCCCAGTATTTACTAGGAATTGCAAATCAGGCGGCCAAGGCAACATCATGCCAATAACCCCCATCCTACATCTAGGTCATCGATACTTAACGAGAGAGCAGGGCAGAGAGCCAACAACAGCCAACTACTGTCAAACGTCACCTAATGCTGTCTTTTTCTTCAATTAAAAAAAAAAAAAAAAACGCCTTTCTTTTAAAGTAATGTATCATTTACAGCTATCATATTGGCAAAAATTAAAATATTGCCAATGCCCAATACTGGCAAGGATACTCAGAAGCAGATACATCTGTACTGGTTAAGGGCTCAGAAGCAGATACATCTGTACTGGTTAGGAGCTCGGCTGCTAATGAACAGGTTGGCAGCTGCATCCCTGGAAACCCCACGGGGCAGTTCTCCTCTGTCCTAGAGAGTCACTACAAGTTGGAATCGACTCGATGGCAATGGGTTTTTATAAATAATGTACAATTATCAGAGGAGCAGTCTCACAGATCCGTTAAGTGTTGATGCGCGTGGGCTTTGCTGCAGCATTTCTACTTCTCAGGATTTGTCCTACAGAAATTCTCACCAAACGCACCAACACTGTGTTCAAAGCTGTGTCTATTTAACAGGTACGAAACGCAGCGCTTCAGCCTGTGGTCTAGAAAACACTCTGACCCACACAAACTAGATTAATTCATTACCATTTTTGATCTACTAAGAGCCAAAGAATGCAAAATCCTGGATATTGGGTTGATTTTTTTAAAAAAATCTATCACATACTGGCTTCTTTTTAATGCAATGCAAACGGAAAAATGAAACTAATAAGCATTTAGGCCTTTATAAGACTATTGTAAATTTTATTTCAGGTTGGAGATTACCCTAAGTAAGCCAAATGAGATTAAAAAAAAACTTAAGCCTTAATAATTTAAATTTATACTTTTAAAATAATTATTGTACAGAAATTAAAATCAATGGCTGTCTTCCCCACTGCCATAAGCACTGCCATCAGAGTGTGCTGACGTGCCCTGACATGCCCTGGCGTGGACTTCACAGCGTCCTGACACCTGAGACATCAACGTGTACATTACCATAGCAATCCAGGGGTTCCACAGCGTGAAGGCCAACATCATGTGGGAAACAAGAGTGGTGGCCACTGCACACAGAACCCAGACGATGTTCTTTCCTGTTTTATCCACCAGAAACCCAAATACTGGGGCCATGGGAGCAGATATGACATACACCACACTGCCCAGAGAACAGATGAGACACTCAGTGAAATGCAACATAGATAAAGTCCCTACAAAACACTAGGCAAAGCAAACTCACTTAATGGAACATTCTACAGTGCTCTCCCTTCCCAATCATCAGTAAAGATACATATAAAATATAAAGGCGAATACAAGATCTCTTTGGTTTTCCATTAATGCAAAGACAGTCAGGATTCAAGCCTAAAACAGTCTTGGATTTCATTCACAGCATGGATATTAAATCACATCACATCCTTTTTGCCTCTTACAACATTTGGTTATAATTAAAGACCCCACGGTGCAATAAACACTTTCAGAATGAATGAAGTACCTGTTAATCGCACTTGCTGCCTGGGAGGAAAATTTGAATTTCTCCATAAAGAAAACTCTAGAATTGAAAAAAGAGAGAGAGGAGTACTTGAGAGGGAACTACTGTGTTTTCACGCAAATAACGCGCACATTACACATTCTTTTCAACTGCGCAAATCCCCTTCACTATTTCTGTAAGCGAGCTACGCCGTGTGCATGTGCGTGCATGCATGCGTGTGTGTGGGTGCGTGTTATCTGCAGAAATACGGTACTCTGTTTTCGAAATTAAAGGCAAAATAAAAATAATTCCAAGTTGAATAAACGTTTCTTTCCTGACATCGTTTTTCCATCTTTTGATATTCATTTTCAAGCAACCTGCTAAACCTTGGATATTTGTGTAAATACTTCCCTAACTGAATAAAACACACTGACGCCTATTTTTTCTCTTCTTCTTCTGTAACAAGCAATACACACAAATTTTCATAAAACTAATGTATTACTACAGAGAATTAAGACTTGCTTATTTTCCTTCAAAGAAACACTGGATAGGTTATCTCTAAGTAACAAATAGGGTTATTTTCTCAAATTATTTAAAATTCTAAGCTGAATTTAAAGGTTCCTGGTGCAAAGATGCACCCCTACAAACACACTTACACATACTGTTCTGTTTAAGCAGCTGGCAGTGAAAATGAAGAGAGAATGAAAAGATAGAGCTTTGAACCTCGAATCTGAGTCTGGCGTCCTAGTACCTGGAGATGCCCCCACAACACACACCCACCCCCTTCACAGGTCAGTGTGTGAGGTTCTGTCTCCATTCTACACGAGGCTCCCTAATCAAGGAGTAAAGAGTAAATGAAAAAAAATACTAGTCTAAAATCGACTACTGGAACAAATCGATATTACGACTCAAAAAACCACTAGGCATTTCTTCAAAAGAGTAATGAAAGTATCACACGAACACCAAACCTTAAGTTAGGAAGATGAGTTGTACCCCAGGATGAAAAGCAATCTCTCTGTAAATATAAAGTACATCCAGAGAAGCCTGATACACTGCTAAAAATACACTGCACATAACATTGCATTTATGTGACTGAGCTCGGCTAATTCAGCCAATAAACACGCAATAACAGAATACTCACTTCCCGAGTCCAATAAAAGGAAACACGGCCACGTAATAGCCGACACAGATGACAAATACGAGCCACAGGGGTAAGGAGAAGTCCTTCACATCACTGAGCTTAATAACTTCACCTTATGGAGGAAAGGGGAGATACTATCAGCATAATTTTACATATCTAAGGGGCTTTCATCTAGTTAAGAATTTTTTTTTTCCATGGGATTAACTTTTGCAATTCAGTTTAAAAAAATTATCTTTCTCTGTAAATTACTGAAACACAGTTACTGGAATAACTGAAAAATACATGAGCTCCTATACCTCAACAACAAAAAGTCTAACAATTCAACTAAAAAATGGGCAAAGGACTTGAAGAGACATCTCTCCAAAGAAGAAATACAAACGGCCAAGAAGCACATAAAGAGATGCTCGATGTCTCTAATCATTAGGGAATTACAAATCAGAATCACAATGAAATGTATTCGCCATAGTTTTACAACAATAAAAATAAATAAAAACTTTTAAAGAAAAAAAGAAACCAACAATGAGATACCACTTCATACCCACAATGATGGCTATTATCAGAAAAATGGAAAATAACAAGTGTTTGTGAGGGTGTGGGGAAATCGGAACCCCCGTGCACCGTGACGGTGTGGGCAAGTCGGAACCCCCGTGCACCGTGACGGTGTGGGCAAGTCGGAACCCTTGTCCGCCGTGAGGGTGTGGGGAAGTCGGAACCCCCGTGCACCGTGACGGTGTGGGGAAGTCGGAACCCTTGTGCACCGTGAGGGGGGGGGAACCCCTGTGCACCGTGACGGTGTGGGGAAGTCGGAACCCTTGTGCACCGTGAGGGCGTGGGGGAGTCGGAACCCCTGTGCACCGTGAGGGTGTGGGGAAATCAGAACCCTTGTGCATTGCTAGAGGGGATGTAAACAATTCCTCAGAAAGCTAAATGCAGAGTCACAATATGATCCAGCAATTCCACTCCTGAAATAATCTCCCGAAAGAACTGAAAGCAGGGGCTAAAACAGATACTTGAGCACCAATGTTCATTGCAACATTATCTCCAATACCCAAAACGGAGAAAAAACCCAAGGATCCATCAACGGAAGAATGGACAAACATAATGTGATATATACACACGATGGAGTACTACTCGTCCATAAAGAGAAACGAAGTGCTGCCATGTGCTACGACATGGATGGATCTTGAACACATGACGCTGAATAAATCAGACACAATTCCACTTACGTAAAATACCTACAACAGGCAAATTTAGACAGACAAAAAAATTATTAGTGGTTACCAAGGGCTGGCGAGGGGAAAACGGGGAGTACTGTAAGCAGCATGCGCTCCCTTAGGGTGACGATAAATGTTTGGAAATGGATGGCGGTAATGGCTGCACAACACGGTGAACGCTGTTAACGTCACTCGGTTCACACGTAAAATGGTCAGGATGGCAAATGTTTTGTTACGTATATTCACCACAGCGAAATTTAAAAGAATACACTAGCAAAAGTAAAACTACAGTTTTATACCTACCCCTCCCAGGAAAAATAGCCACTGTGCAAATATACAACTCTGAATGATACTGATATTGCCACTCACACTGAAGAAAGAAAAAATGTACCCGCAAATTAAGACAACTTGAAATAGAATCTGCAAATAAAAGAGAAAAAACTATGTACGAAGTCCCCACTGGGTTTACAACCTTGCATTAGAAACTCACCTCACTGTAAACCACCTCAGAAGCCCGTAATTCCCCAGTATACTTCATTTTTACTTTTATGTTTAAGTCTAGACCCACCTGTTTTTCCTTGTTCTTTATGAAGGATTCTTTCTGCTCTCCGATCCAAGTAAGCAAGGGCCAAGGCACAGATGAGGGAAAGAATACATGTTATACCTCCTGTAATTAAAAGAAAGAATCAGACAGAAGGTCTCCACAGGGCAGCACGTGACATAAACGCAGAAAACTGGGCAACTGAACGGGACGGTATCTAAAGACATGCAGGAAACGCCCACGGCTGGACGCAGAGGGAGGCGGGAAGAACGCGTGGTGAGCGCTCCGATGGCAGGCACTGTTAATGAGAGAAGGCTGCGGAATGAAGACAAAAGACAAGCGCAAACCAGTCTAGTCCCGTGACGCAGACACAGGCTGAGAAAAGCTGATGACAGGCTGAGAAATTAGTCCTCGTTTCCACCGACGGCGTTTCTAGGCACCGATTATCCAAGGAGGCCAGGGAAAAGACTGAACAAGCAGTCCGATTCTGTAAGCACCCCACCCCCTCTACTCCATGCCCAAGTCTGTAACCTTTGCGCCTACCTCTGCAGCCCTGGGAGCCCATCCTGGCGTGGACTGGCTCTCAGCCTCTCTCTTTCCTGAGTATTCAGCATTACTCACTAATGATGATCTCATACCACTAAAGTAAACCACAATGAAGAGTGAATAAATCTACCCTTCTCAGGAACTTGTCAAGCAAGGCTATAAATGGATCTTGAAGCAGAAGACCTAATACGGCCCAGACGAAAAATTACTGACCAGGGTCAGTAGATACGGGTTCTAGTTCTGGCACCACCAAGCCGAGTGACCTTGGGCACAGAACCTAGCCTCTCTGGACTTCAATATTCCCATCTGTAAAATAAGAGACTTTGATTTGCTGACAGCCCAGATATTCCCCTGGCTCTAAAATTCTAAAGTTCTCCATTGTGCAGGGAACTGGTTGGAATACGGAGAAGCATCTGAGAGTGAAGGAGGTGGTTTTACGTAAGGTAAAGGACTTGAGGAGAAGGAGGAAAGCAGGAGTCTTTAGGTACAAGTTTGCCTTTTTAGGATTACTTTTCCACTGTCTTCTTTCCACTACGCTGTATCAAGGGATTACAGGGAACAAAACCAACCCCACTGCCGTAGAGTCAATTCCGACTCATAGCAACCCTACAGGACAGAATTACCCCACAGAGTTTCCAAGGCTGTAAATCTTTATAGAAGCAGACTGCCACATCTTTCTTCCTCGGAGCGGCTGGTGGGTTCAAACTTCCGAACTTTTTGGTTAGCAGCCAAGAGCTTTAACCACTGTGCCACCAGGGCTCCTATAGGAAACAACCAAACCAACCCCGTCGTCGTCAAGTTGATTCTGACTCACTGCAACCCTCTAGAACAGAGCAGAACCTCCCCATAGGGTTCCCAAGGAGCAGCTGGTGGACTCAAACTGTGGACATTTTGGTTAGCAGCTGGAGCTCTTAACCACTGTGCCACCAGGGCTTCACAGGGAACACAGGATATGTAAATCCTGGGCCCAGAGCTTTCACCCCATCACCCCAGGTCTTCCTACGGCTCTGCAGAAAGCTGTTTACACACTGGGGCTGTCAGACAGGTTCACCACTCAGAGAAAAAGCAGGGGTGGTGAATCCAGAGGTCTGCATCCATCTCTCAGTGACCCACCCAGCACCTGGTACAACGGAGCCTTAGCTAAGAGAACTTAGGGACAGAAGGCACCTATGCAGGCTGTGGCCAAACAGCCTCCATTTTACAGAGAGAAACCCGAAACCGAGTAAGGCTCACTTCCTCGTCGGAGATCACAGAACCAGTTAGAGCCACGACTAGCACCCAGGCTCCTGACGCCCCGGTTAGTGGACATTCCATCATATCCCATCTCCTCTGACTTCCACAAAATCCAGGCGCTATATACCTACTGACTGAAAAGGACCAACAGGAAAACAACCCAATGTCTGCTAGAGCTCATTAATTTACATTTGTCAATTCCCAGAGTGTTCTCAAAGAGTGTTCACATACACTATCCCATCTGCTCATCACAACAACGCCGAAGCAGACAGGCAGACTAAGAACCGCCATTTTAAGAAAGCGGAAATTAAAACACACGATAGGGTGAATGATTTGCTATTTCTAGTTAAGTCAAAGCGCTAGTGAGCTGGGGAGCCAAACTCGAATGAAGTGACCCAGCACAGATGCCAGCGTTCTGTCCACTCTGCCACCGTGCTTCCAGTGCCGCGCTTCCACAAGACGGGAGACGCGGGCCGTCAGGACTCACTCACCGATCATAAGTGTGACTCCCAGGGTTGTGTGACCGGCAGAGCCCAGCGAAGCTTCCACCTTAGAATACAGCCATCCCATGAGGTTCATGTTGACCGTACTCCCCTGACAGAGAGGAAGCAAGTCAACAGAATGTTCAATCACTTATACCTTTGCTTTGTTCAAAAAAAGGATCTGAGGTGACTTAGAAAAAACATGCATAGGGTCCCCTTTAAACAGCAGGTAATTTTTTGTTTTTAAACCACTACACGGAAAAAGGAGCCCTGGTGGTGCAGTGGTTAAGTGCTCAGCTGCTCACCAAAAGGTCAGCAGTTCAAATCCACCAGCTGCTCCTTGGAAACCTGACAGGGCAGTTCTACTCTGTCCTACAGGGTCGCTATGAGTCGGAATTGACTCAACAGCAACGGTTTTATAAGGGAAAAACTAGCAAACAGATAAAGCGGCAGATAAGGTTATTACACAAAAATGCCAACTTGCAGAATATACTAGTACACAAAACAGCGTACGTTTAGAACTTCCTAGAGTCAAAAAAAGGAAACACAATGAGTTACAAAATTCGCAGGGTACCTAAGACAAAAACATGCCATTAACTCAGAAAAGCAGTTTATCCTGGTACTGAGACCTGAAAGAAATTCTTCATCTAAAGAAAAGAGTGGAAATCATGGTAGACAATATCCTCATTCATTTTTATATTCATTCAGCAAAATGCATGCTGGTCACTGTTCTAGGTATTGGGACTATAACAGTGGTGCAGTGGTTAAAGCGCATGGCTGCTAACTGAAAGGTCGATGGTGGTCTGAACCCACGAGCCACTCTACAGGAGAAAGATGTGGCAATCTGCTTCGGTAAAGATGACAGCCTTGGAAACCCGATGGGGCAGTTCTACTCTGTCCTACAGGGCTCTATAAGTTGGAATCAACTCCACAGCAATGGGGTTTGGTTTGGTTATCACAGACCCGTCACTGTTCCAGGTTTTGGGACTATAATAAAGAACAAAACAGAAACATTCCCAGCTCTCACAGAGTTCACATTTTACTGGGGTAAAGGAAGTAAAATACATAGTATATTAAACAGTGAGAAATGTTTTAAAAAGAAAAAATAAATAAATTAGAGAAGGAGACTATAAAATTGGGGATCGATCCTCTCAGATCCCACAGACAGAGATATAACTTCACTGGGAGGATAACGTGGAAATGCGTCTCAACAAACCCTAACAAATCCTCTGACTCAATCATTTCATTTCTAGGAGCTTAGCCTAAGGAAACAATCAGAAATACAGACAAGTTTTACAGAGAAAGCATCTTACTACAGCACTATTCATAGCAGTGAAAAATAAAAAATAACAACCTAAGTGTAGAAAAACAGAGTATACTGATGTTAAAAATCAACCTGTCAAAAACTAATAAATAGCATGAATACGTTTCTAACCCACTCCTGGGTAAGACAAAAACAAGGGTAAAGAGGGTCACACTGAGGGCTCGAACAGATACTTCTCCAAAGAAGAGAGGTGCACAATAAGCACACGTCCAACATCACCAGCCAGGAAAATGCAAATCACCACACCGACGGGATACGCATCACACCCACGAGGATGGCTATTACCAGAAACACGGAAAATAACAAGTGTTGGCAAGAATACGGAGAAACTGGAACCCTCGTCCATTGCCAGTTGGAATGTAAAATGGTGCCCCCGCTGTGGAACACAGTTTGGCGGCTCCTCCAGAAGTTAAAAAGAATCACCCCACGACCCAGCAACTCCAGTCCTAGGTACGTACCCAAAGCAGGGACTCACCAATGTTCACTGCAGCATTATTTACAACAGTCAAAACAAAGGGAAAAAACCCAAGTACCCAGCTACAGATGAATGGATGAACAAAGTGTGGCACATCCATACAATGGAGTATCATTCAGTCACAAAGAGAAAGGAAGTTCTGATACCTGCTACAACATGGATGAACCCTGAGAACACTACGCTGAGGGAAGTAAGTCAGACACGTAAGGACAGAGTCTGTGACCCCACTTGTATGAACTACCTAGAATAGGCAAATCCAGCGAGATAGAAGGGTATTAGTGGCCCCAGGGGCTGTGGGGGGGAAGCAGGGAGTTACTGCTTCAGGGGGACTGAGTTCTTGTTCAGGGTGATGAAAAATGTCTGCAAATGGAGAGTGGTGATGGTACCACAGCATGGTGAATTAATGCCACTCAATTTACACTTAAAAATGGTTAAAATGGCAAACGTCTTGTTATACACACTTTACCACAATTTTTTTTTAAAAGAATTATAGTTGCCATTAATCTTTGAAAACTTTTTTTTTTTTTTTAAACAAGGATATTTGCTACAGTGTTAACAGTGAAGATTTGGGGGAATGGAGGATTAAATGTTAAGATTTGAGAGCTGGGTGGTGGATACACAGGTCTTCATTATTGTATTAGTTTTCTATTGTTGCTTTACCAAACCACCACAGACTTAGCGGTTCAGAACACCACAAACTTATTATCTCACGGTTCTAGAGTTCGGAAGTCTGATCCAGGTCTCACTGGGCTACAGCCAAGGCTTTGGCAAAGCTGCGTTCCTTGCTGGGGGCTTTAGGAAGTCTGTTTCCTTGCCTTTTCCAGCTTCTAGAGGCTGCCTGCACTCCTTGCCTTGTGGCGTCTTCCTCCAACCTCAATGCCAGCAACACAGCATGAAGACTTGATTTTTAATGGCAAGGACGAAAAAAGCATTCTATTCGTGGGAATTTATGAGGGAAAAAACTAACAGAATTTGGAACTGCGAAAACACCTCACAGGTTACGTTAATAATGGCACACTGCTGTTCCCTGGGTGCCACGCCCATTTCTGGCTTCCAAACGCGAGGCGGGGTACTGGCCTGCGGAAGTGTGTCCAGAGAGGCACGAGCACCACGGCGAAGGAGCCAGAAACCACGTCCAGTGGCTTCACAACTACAGGAGATGAGCGGGTCTACAGCCAAGAACTCTGGGGCCCTGGTGGCACAGTGGTTAAGGGCTGGCTGCTAGCCAAAAGGTCAGCAATTCAAATCCACCAGCCGCTCCTCGGAAACCCTACAGGGCAGTTCTACTCTGTCCTATAGGGTCGCTGTGAGTTGCAATTGACTCGAGGGCCACAGGAAAACCAAGAACTCAGAGAACTGTCTTCATCTAAGTAAAGCATTGTCACAGGAAGAGAAGATAAACGTCACTGCAGAGGGCAAAGCCAAGAGCGATCATTAAAAGCTACATCAAGGTAGATTTCATCTCTGTATGAGGTTGAGCTTCAGAAAGCTGCAGCTAAACAAGTCGACGGGCTGCCTCATCAGAGAGCAAACACCTCCCGATGAGGAAATGAACAAGCAGAGCCTGGATGACCACACGTGAAGACTTCTGTAGCAGGGACACCAAAAACGGGAAAGAATTAGGCAACAAAACCTACAGGATCCCGTCCGAAGCGCAGCTTCTCTGAACTAACAAGCGTTCTGTTAGCCATTGAACTGTTCCCTAACTGGAAAAGGCTGAAACTGCCTTACAGTAAGGTAAATGCTATATTTCAGAGAAATACATAAAACATCAACACCTCAGTTCCTACACACACACTCTATCCTGTGATTTTTAAGAGATAACTCCAAGAGTCAATCTTTTGCTCCTATTTGGTTTCAGTATATTTGTCAGCATACTTACAATTCTAGCCATGCTAAGTTGGAGTCCAAACACCAGGTTTAATTCTTTGCCTTTAAACCAGCTCACAGCATAGGTATTCTGGGCCACTGCTAAGGACTCCCCGCCAGTTCTACAAACGAAGAGGAAAGGAAACGTCACAGCTTTTAAATAAATACCGTAGTTAAAGGAAAAGTCACAGCTTTTAAATAAAAAACATAGTTAAAGGAAAAGTCACAGCTTTTAAATAAATACCATAGTTAAAGTCATAGCTTTTCAAAAACAAAAAAACAGAAACAAAGCATAGTTAAGTGGGTTTAAAACATGGTTCCAAAATTTTTTAACGGTCCTCTTATCAAGGGGTATGGCCTATATCCCCCCACCCCCGCCTTAAAACTAGGTGGCCGTCAACCAGTAGGTATGGTAGAAGCAATGCTGTGTGATTTCATGGGTATACAAGGGCGTACGCCTTTGGCTCCAACACCGCACTTGGAGCCCTGAGCCACCCTGTAAGAACACCAACTAGCCTGAGGTTGCCATGCTATGAGAAAGCCAAGCCCACGTTTATGTGCTCCAGTCAGCTGTCCTCGTCTTCAAGTCATCGAAGTCCAGGCGCCAGACATGTGCATCAACAAGCCTTCAGATGATGCCAGCCCAGCCTTCAGTGAGTCTTTCCAGCTGAGGCCCCAGACACCACCAGGCCCTGTCCAAATACACACCCTGTCCAAATGGCTGACCCACAAAGCCCATGAGCACAATGAATGGTTATCTTATACTAAGTTTTGGGGTGATTTGATAAGCCTTAACAGTTAACTGTCATGGCGACCCCATGTGTGCAGAGTAGATCTACTCCACAGAGTTCTCAAGGCTGTGACCTTTCAGAAGCAGACCGTCAGGCCTTTCTTTCAAGGCGCCTCTGGGTGGGTTCAAAGCACCAACCTTTCAGTTAGTAGTCAAGCGCTTAACTGTTGGTGCCACCCGGGTCCCCAGGAGTCAGAGTCGACTCAATGGCAACTGGTGGTGGTGGTAATAGTAACCGCTGACAGCCAATACGGGGAGCCTGGCTTGCTCTCGGAAAACACAAATCTACACTTTTCAGACTCACAAGCTCTCCGTCAGTCATCCCCCAATTCCTTCCATACCTTATGTTCTCTTACCTCCTGGGTTTTAACCTTCCTTCAGTCAGTTTCACGTACTCACCGTTGCCCCCTCCAAGCTTCCAGTCAGGATCTTCCCCTCCTCTATATCCTAACACTGACGCCTCTTCACCACTCTCCTGGTTAAAAAACATCTTCCTGCTCTTCTCCTGATCTGACTCCTACACCTCCACCAAGGCTACTTCGTCCATGAGGCTGTTTCTGACCACCCTTCCTTCTCTGAATTCCTTTCGGATTTTCGTACACATTTTGATTCCTTCTCTCTTATTTAGCAGTCTCTTTGGGTATGTCACATATGTCCCCATGCCCCAGGCACCTGTGGGAAGCGTGAATAAGCTATGCTTTTAAGTTAAAGCTTGAATCAGTTATGCCGTGTAATCCCTCAGAGCAGTAACCTGAGGCTGGACTCACTGCACTTACTGAACAGACACTGCCACCCACAGAGAGCAATCAGCCTATGGGTACTGTGCTCACACAAGCCTCCTGAACAGGGTCCAAAACAGACCTGCACATCACCCACTAAAAACAGTGAAATGTCCATGAATTACCAACTCACACCTGATGGTCTACACATTTTTAAATGAGATTTAAATCCTGTTCTTCCACACAACAAGCAAAAACTTTTAGGAAAAATATCACATTTCTGGAGAATTGTTTAATATTCAAACTCCACACAGTTAACTACAACCACTCAAAATTTTTGCTTGTTTTAAAAGAAAACTAAGAAACGTGGCTTGTGTAGATGTGGCTCGATTTCAAGGATTTAAAGTAATTCTCCAAGACAGACAATGATTTTTTTTTTTTAAAATCCTTAACGTATTGATGGATGAACTCTAAAACATGTTAGGATAAATGAAATTATGCATAACTTACCCAAATATAAACCTTCCAAATTCCATCAGCCAAAAAGCATTAAATATTCCACCCAGAGCAAAAACAACCTAAAATGCAGAATTCTGCTATCAATAACAAAGTAAATTCAAGGTATTAAAGAGAAACAATAAGTAACTTAAGATGAATCACAACCTCTACACTGATTTTAATATTCCTCCTTACTAAGTCTGTGAAATTAAAGTATTAATGTCAATCTGTCTTGAAACTTAAAATAGAATTATGCATTATACCACACGGTCATTTGTTGATCCTGCTTAATTACGGCAGGAATTCATTAAACACATCTTTGCTGGTGGAATGAGACAAGAATTCAAAAGCCACTATCACACGATCCACGAACACTGGCCTTCCTTACCTGTCCAATGCAAACAAAGCAGCTAAAAATAATGGTGCCCCATCTGTCAGAGAGAGAGAGAGAAACACACACAGAAAATGAATATGTATTAAAAGTACATTACTATTAATTCAATTACCAAGTCCTTTAGTAATATTCACTTTGATTTTTTTTTTTTTCACCCTCTGCACCCCCTCCAAGGAAAGAAAAACGAAGTGCTGGCCTGCTTCTGATGTCAGCAACTTTTCCAGTCTGAACCCTGACCTGCAGAAGTCTAGACTTAATGTGGGGATTCCAGTCTTCAGTAATGCATCTGTTAAACTAACCCACTGTCATCTCTTAAACAAGATTAAATAATCGTTAAGAAGTTCCCAGGGTCAAAACTATAAGAACAGAGAAATTCTTTATAAAACTTCTACTAATAGTTTATGATTGATTCTAAAAATTCCAGATTAAGTGATTTTAAGCAGTTATAATTCTTGACAATGAAAAACGATTTTTAAAAGAGCAAACATTAACCGTGTTAACACAGTTACAAACATGCGGAATCTAACATTCTACAATCGATATCTAATTAACACTCCCATACAGTAGTAAAGGAGCCCTAGCAGCACAGTGGTTAAGAATCAGGCTGCTAACCAAGAGGTCAGCAGTTCAAAACCACCAGTCACTCTTTGGAAACGCTATGGGGCAGTTCTACTCTGTCCTACAGGGTGGCTATGAGCGGGAATCGACTCGAGGGCAACGAGTTTGGTTTGGTTCTGTAGAGCGATAAAATGCCAGCACTAGAAGAGTTCTGAAATGTCATCTGAGCACACCATGCTTCTGAAACGCAGATCTCTCTCAAGAGCTTTGTGAAATGGCCAGACCACATTCCACTGAACTTTCTTCGGCACTGGAAAACTCACTATGGTCTCAAGGGAATTCACGTCACCTCCTGTCAATGTGATCAGGCAAAGTCTTCATACTAAGTGGAATCTGTCCCCATGACGTTTCAAGCTAATTCTATATCTTAGGACCAAGCCAAAAAAAAAAAAAAAATTTAATTCTTCCTTCATACTCTAACTCTTCAAAATGTTTTAAAGTTAGTCCCCAAGTCTAAACACTGACAGTTTCTTCAATCCTTATCCACCTGGCATGGTCTGAAGAGCCTTCATCATCTTGGTCTCTGTCTCCTGAAAACGTTCCCAGAATACACCCCTCCCACTGTCTCCCCTAACAATATACACACAGAGCTGTAAGGATGAAAAGTAACAAAGCTTGCAATGTTATTCCTTCCTCAGCATCTAAGAGAGGTGGTCACGAAAAGTTCAACACCCAAAGGCAGAAAGAGAAACTCTCATGGAGGCTGGGGAGGCACACACTACCTATGTGCCAGGTACCTCACGTCCATCCTTCATTGACTCCCTGTAACAGCATCAGGTAGGATTGTTCCCTGTACTTCACCAATGAGATGACTAACACTCAGAAAGTCACATGGCTGGAAAGCTGAGCAAGCTGCAGCCATGAGATTCAGACCCTGTCTGTCTGACCCCGAGTGTGGGCATAACCCACCTCTAGCTAACTGAGTTACGTTCTGCCATCCACATCATTCACCAGTCTTGACCTCAAGGAAACTACTTTAGGAAATGCCAATCAAGTTTCAAAAACCAGTTCCAGAGGAAAGATCATGGGGAAAAAGGGCAAAAAACAACACAGATCAGTACTGCAGTCAATACGGAAGCTTACTCGGTTCTTTCTAGAAACAGCCGTAATTTAGTTCTGTATTTTTCTAATAATCAGCTTCTACCCATAAGTAAGATTTTTTTCACGCTTACCGTATTCCAAATACTCGGTCTATCAAAAAGCCACCAAAGAAACACAAAACTACATTGGGCCAAGAATACCAGGCATACAGCAGCATGAACTTCGTGGTATTCACCTGCATGTCCTACACGGAAAGAAAAGACAACCACTGTTTTCAAACACTTAGCTTATCAACTTACAAATTACAGCACAGCAATCTAAGTGAGGAAGTGGCTGCATTCATTCTTCCTGTGCACAGCAGGGGTTTCTTAGCCATTGTAAGTCACTAACTGCTCCGAGAATCTCATGAAGGCTACGGTCCGTGCCCTAGAAAAACACACGGCCACCCACACGCCATTTCAGGGGCCTCGTGATCCCAGGCTCAGATGCCCTGTGACAGACCCCACTACATCTGCCTGTATCGTCTATATTCTTATTCCCGTTACACTACGTGTACTGGGGGGCTCCTCCCACATGGAAAAGGATACTCTTACTCCATCCTCATCCCCCTCCCAACTCCTTCCCCCCTTCCTTTTCATTCTAGAATGCAAAGGGCCAATCTACACACTTCTCCCGATCCAAAGGTAAAAAAACTATACAAATGTCATGAATTGATTTGTGTCCCCCCAAAAATGTCTGTCAACTTAACTAGGTCGTGATTCCCAGTACTGTGTGACTGTCTACCATTTTATCATCTGATGTGATCTCCTTATGTGCTGTAAACTCTATCACTATGATGTCATAAGATGGATTAATGATAGTTATATTGATGAGGTCTACAAGATTAGTGTCTTAAGCCAATCTCTTTTGAGATATAAAAGAGAGAAGTGAGCTGAGACACATGGGAACCTCATACCGCCAAGAAAACAGTACCAGGAGCAGAGCGCGTCCTCTGGACCTGAGTTTCCTGCGCTGAGATGCTCCCAAACCAAGGGAAGACTGATGCATCACAAGGACCTTCCTCCAGAGCCGACAGAGAGAGAAAGCCTTCTCCTGGAGTTGATGCCCTGAATTTGGACTTGTAGCCTACTGGACTGTGAGAGAATAAACTTGTCTTTGTTAAAGTCATCCACTCGTGGTATTTCTGCTATAGCAGCACTAGATGACGAGGACAACAAAGAAAAAAGACTATTTAAAACCCATGAGTATAAACATTAAGTATGTTTTTATAACGCAAAACGACAGCGGAACTACCGATATGGTCACTATTCTACGATCAGTATCCATCCTTTAAAAAGAAACAACAGCAGCATATTTAAGAAGTCAAAAGCTAGCCAATCCAATCCCTTTTCATTCTGGTGATGAGAAAGTGAGATGCAAACCAAAGTCTAATACGGCCAGGCAACCCTGTGGGAACAGCATCTAACTATGCACTAAGGTGGGAGACAAAGTCACCTGTGCGGTTAATAAAGTATTTGCGGCCACTCACTCCAACTAAAAGAAGGCTTCTTGTTGCTTAGTGACTTGGTGACTACAGATGTTAAAGTGGATTTAGGGGACAATGTTTCAGACTAGGCAGCCTGAGAGCTGATGATACTTCAGTGGCTAAATCTGCTCCAAAGCAAACAAAAGAAATACAGGTGAAACGTTAACTTACCCGCTGAATCTGAATCTGAAGGGCAGCAGGATTATCATAGCAAAAATAGCTACCTAGAAAAGAAAAGGTAAGAGCAAATATAAGTAATCATACTGTCCATATAAAAGTTTCAAGTTGTAATTACTATTCAAATGGAGAGTTTCAATGTTTACACTAGGGGCTGGAGGACTCACACAGTGGAAACTTTTTTGGCCCACTTCTTTATCCATCAATATTTTCTAACTTGTAGCCAAATACTAGAGAAAACATGCCAAATCATTAACAAATTCTTAGTGTGTAGATAAGTAAATTTTGGGAACCTGAATTAAGAAGTTAGTAATGAACGGTTCTTCCATTTCACCTTCATCACGCTTCACACATCTATTTTTTCAGCATCTTCATCAAGCTGCCATATACAAAAACACACGCTAAAAATTTTACAAACATCCTCAGCAGTTTCCTAATAATTTTACCTGAGTTCACTATTTAAAAGCAGAGGAACGGAGTTTAACTATTCTGACTAAATCAGAATTTGAAACAAGAGTTCCAATTCTACAAAAAAGGACACCCAAAATGAAGTAATTCAGTGAACACAAGAATGACGAAAACTAAAATGAGAATACTAGAAGATGAAATTAAAACATGATACTGTCTATCAGGAGGGATAAGAGAGAAGTGGGGAAAGGCTTGACATCATGCATGCAAATTTATTTTACACAGAATATAACTGACAGATTCTGCGGTAGGCTACACGCTAATACTGCCCCCATCTCTCCACTACGGTCGGAAACTGTATCAGAGACTACCGGGTTCAAAGGAAAAATGACCGTCATTAAACAGATACGACTCTGGCTCTGAAACCCAACAGGTAACCAGGAATCACCCAAAACAATCTGTAAGAATGAACAGGGACAGTTTTAAGTATTTTGTTGTTGTTATTCTTGTGGTGTTCTTTGGTTTGTTTCTAAACTCAGCCACTTCTGGCTCCAGCTTTAACAGTTTGTACAGGACATCCACGACCTGCTTTAAAGCTCATTATCTTTTTTAAAAAAGGGCAAAAAGCATTAAGAAATAAAGGCATCCCTCACACCTACTTACACATCCCAGCGGTACCGTAAAAAAAGGTTATCCACCTATGTCCCTAAAACTGCTTACTGCACGGGATCCAACTGCCCCCCTGAAAAACACGTTATTCCTTTCATACCAAACTGACATTAGGGGAGTTGCTGAATGACTCAAACACTGAAACACAGGAAGATGTTGTAAAAATTATTTCAGAAATTGCCTTCAGAACCATCGGATTTCGTAAGTGAAACCATCCATCGCCAAGCCTATCACACGGACCACGGACACAGCCGCAGAGTGGAAGAGTAAGAGGAACTATCCGAAGCCATTAGCAAGACACATTCATACATTTTCCGAAATAGGGTGAGAAACATAAAAGACTGTCAACCAAATCGTTTTTTTTTTTAAAGATTAGGGTTTTTTGAATGGGCGAGGGACAGGCTGTAATAAGTTTCTGAATTCCTCCTGAGCACAAACCGCCCGAACAGAAACCTGAAGATCTGGACCTGCTTCCCACCTACGGCCCAGGGGCGCGATGAAGAGCGGAGAGGCCCAAACTCGCCCAGCCCAGTCCCCTGACCCCACCCGGGGGACTAGCTACGTCCACAGGCTCCCCGCCAAGGGCGACGAGAGGAGACCCCGCGGCCCCGGCGGGCGCGGTTCGGATCTCGGGGTTCTCCGACTCCCCGAGAGCAAGTGGGGAGTCCCCGGTTAGCAGCCTCCCCGCCCGGGCGGAGGCTCACCAAAGCCGAGAAAGCACATCAGCGCCAGCACCAAAAGCCGGTGCGCCAGGCGGCTGGGGTCGCAGAGGGCCGGGAGCACCCCGGGGCCGTCCGCCAGCAGCGCCCGCGCTGCCTCATCCTCCTCCTCCATCCGCCTGCGGGAGCCGACGGGCGCCGCCACTGCGAGACCCGGGCGGCAGAAGGCGGCCGCAGCCCAGCCAGGCTGGGATCACGTGACTGCGGCCGCTCACGTGACGCCCGGCGGGTCGCGCAGGCCCACGCTCACGTGCGCGGCCGTGATGACGTCAGGGGCGGGGCTGGCGCCGGAGGCCGGCCGGGAGGCGCCGTGGCCGGCGGTGTGTTCCGGTGCGATCCTTCGGGGGTTCCCACGCGCCCTCCTGCCCTTTCCCCGCCACTCTTGCCTGCCCTGCAGGCACGTGCTCCATTTCAGACCCCGCACGCGCCCACTCTGCAGGCACCCGCATTTCAGATCCCGCACCCGTCCACCCTTCTGACACCCTCATTTCAGGCCCCGCACGCGTCCACCCTGCTGGCACCCCCATTTCAGATCCCGCACCCGTCCACCCTTCTGACACCCTCATTTCAGGCCCCGCACGCGTCCACCCTGCTGGCACCCCCATTTCAGATCCCGCACCCGTCCACCCTGCTGACACCCTCATTTCAGACCCCACACGCGTTTACCCTGTAGTTGTCCCGGGAGACTATGGTCCTGAGCCTACAAACCTAGTCAATCCTCCAAGGTGTTTGGATAGGTCTAGGAAGTATCCATAACTGTACCCTCTATATGCTTTGTTGTATATATGCAAGCACATACAAACATATATATGCTTATACCACAAAAATACCTATATAAGCATACGCATGTACTTCCATTCACCTTCCCACACGCATATAGCATGTCTATCTAGCTATATAACCACTCATATATTTTTTGCTTATTATTGTTTGTCATGAATTGAACTGTGTCCCCCCAAAATATCTGTATCAATTTGGCTAAGCCATGATTCCCAGTATTGTGTGCTTGTCCACTTGTTTTGTCATCTGATGTGATTTTCCTCTGTGCTGTAAGTCCTATCTCTATGATGTTGATGAGATCGGATTTATGGGCAGTTACGTTAATGAGGCAGGACTTGATCTACAAGATTGGATTGTGTCTTGAGCCAATCTCTTGAGAGATAAAAGACAGAAGCAAGCAGAGAGACCTGGGGACCTCATACCACCGAAGAACAAGAGCCAGGAGAATAGCACGTCCTTAGGACCTGAGGTCCCTGTGCTGAGAAGCTCTTCGAACAGAGGAAGATTGATCACAAGGACCTTCCTCCAGAGCTGACACCTTGAATTTGGAATTTTGGCCTACTAGACTGAGAGAATAAATTTCTCTTTGTTAAAGCCATCCACCTGTGGTATTTCTGTTATAGCAGCACTAGATGACTAAGACACAGTTGTTGCAAAATCGTATGTTATAGCATTTACTGTAGTTGTCCTTTATTCTTGTGTACCACCCCGTGTCTTCATTTACCTTGGTCAAATTGTGCTGATTTCCCCCCATATTGTGTATTGCCTTTCTCATCACCAGAATTAACACATGTCTACTATCTAGTGATTCTCCTTCTTTCCCCCTCCCATCCCTAGTAACCATCAAAGAACATTGCTTTCTGTGTGTATACCTATTCTTGACTTTTTATAAAAGTAATATAATGCAGTATTTGTCCTTTTGTGATTGACTGATTTCACTCATCATAACATCCTCCAGATTTACCCATGTTATGTTCGTGGATTCATCATAAGTCTTTATCATTGCATAGCATTCCATTGTATGTATGTACCAATTTGTTTATCCATTCTTGCCTTATTGCTCTGGCTGGGACTTCCAGGACAATATTGAATAAGGGTGGTGGTAACGGGCATCCTTGTCTTGTTCCCATTCTCAAAGGGAAAGCTTTCAGTCTTCACTTGTCTTTTGACTTAATTATGGTGTTTTGGATGTGTCTGTTTGCTTGTTTGCTTTGCCTTGGAAAGGTTTCTTTTTATTTTTACGTAGTCAAGCCTGTCAATCTTCGTTTTATGGCAACTGAACTTTTGAGACAGAAGTCCTTTCCCTGCACCCATGTGAAAGAGGAATACACCCATTTTTTTTTTTTTTTTTTTAGTACTTGTATGATTTCCTCATTTACATTTAGATGCCTGAACCAGTTGAAGTTTATTCTTTGTTTAGAGTATGAAGTATGGGTCTAATTTTATGTTTTTCCAAAAGGCTAACCAGTTGTCACAACAGCGTTTATTAAAAAGTCCATCTTTGCCCCAGTGATTTGAGATGCCATCTTTGTTGTGTACTGAATTCCCATCTGCATTTGGGTCTACTCCTGGACTTTCTGTCCCGTTCTACTGGCCTGCCTCGCTCTTCATACACCAGCACCATGTGGTTCTCAGCTTCGAGGCTTTAGAGTGTGTTTTGATGAGCAGTGGAGATAGTCCTATTTCATAGCTTTTATTTTTCAGTATTTTCCGGGGTGTTCTTGCATGTTTATTTTTTCTTTGAAATTAGTATCAACTTGTCTGGCTTCATAAGAAAACTTGTTGGTGTTTTTTAATTAGAATTGCATTAATTTTATAAATTAACTTAGAGAGAACTGACACTTTTATTGTGTTAAGTTATCCTATTCAAGAACAAAGATGTCTTTCTATTTCTTCAAGTCTTCTTTCATGCCTTTCAAGTATTTTAAAGTTTTCCTCATATAGATTTTGCATATTTCTTGTTAAATGTATTATTTTTGCTGCCTTTTAAATATGACTTTGTCTACCTTTATGTTGTCTGATTATGTTATCTGTGTATATGAAGGCTATCGAATTTTGTATGTTAACTTTATATCCTGCCACTTTACTGAATTTACCATCGTTTGACTTAGTTGTATCATTAACTCTCCAGGGTTTTCCGGGTATACGATCATGTCATCTGCAAAGGGATACAGTTTTACTTCTTCTTTCCTAATTCTTATGCCTCTAATTGATTTCTCTGGTTTAACTGTATTGGCTGACACCTCCAGTTCAATGTTAAATAGCAGTTGAGATAGCATTCTTGCCTTGGACCTAGAATAAACAGTAAATAATAATAATAAACAGAAGGAAATAAACAGAGAAGGAAAGCTCTTCCTTACAACAGAAAGCCAACTAAGATGGAATGATAGAAATTTGCCATTTGGCACCATCATAATAATAACTGATTCAGGCAGTAATCATCCATGGGTACTGAAACCAGTGGGTGGAAGTTTGCGGAGTTAACAGGATGTACGCAGAGTCTGAAGCTATCCCCTCACAAGATACTTATTCATTATAAAGGGAAAAATCGTGCCGAGCATGCAGAAATTTTGGAAATGGTGTATCTTCGGCTATGTGTATTTTCACCAAAAAAAAAAGGTTGAGAAGTTAGAGGGCTGATATGTTGTGGGGTTGTTAACCAATGTCATAAAACAACATGTGTACTTCTGTTTCATGAGAAACTATTTGTTCTGTAAGCCTTCACCTGAAGTACAATAAAAAAAAAAAGAAAAAAAATAGTGCAGAAACCTAATATACACCACTTAACCAAGTTATCCAAGTTAACATTAGCAGGACTGAGACGAACTGGCGTCTTGTCCTTCTGATGTTATGCACCGGACAGAACACGTCTGTGGTATAACCAGAAGGCCACAGCCTAAACCTACTCACGAAGAAACATCAGATAAACCCAAAAATAAACTCACCACATTTTTCCTCCCTCATAAGAAGTGAATAAGCTCAGGAAAGAACAGGCAATACTACGTTTTTCTAAACAGAAAATTTTAAAGGACCCTCCTCCCCCTAACTTGGTACAAGAAAAAACTCCATGTAAATTAAAAAAAAAAAAAAAGTTACCATCCAGTTGATTCCAACTCGTGGAGACCCCATGTATTACAGAGTAGAACTGCTCCGCAGGGTTTTCTGGGCTGTCATTTTTCCAGAAGCAGATCTCCAGGCCGTTCTTCCGCAGGGCCACTGCGGGGGCTCAAGCCGCCAGCCTCCAGGTTAGTAGTTCAGCACGAACCGTTTGCTCTACCTAGGGGCCGTCTGTGTAAATCAGACACTAAAAAACAGCACTAAACTGCACGTACACTTACGAACAGCATATTGAGGAGGAGAAAAACAGCGGATGAGAAAATATTTGAATTAACCAGCCTTTTGGAGGAACAGCTTTCGGAAGGTGTCATGGTTTGCATATGTCCCCAGAAAAATGTGTGTATCAATTTGGCTAGGCCACGATTCCTGGTCCTGTGTGATTTTCCTGTATGTTGTAAACCTACCTCTGTGATGTTAATGAGGGAGGATGGGTGGCAGTTGTGTTAGTAAGGCAGGACCGGATCTCCAAGACTGGATTGTGTCCTGAGACAGTCTCTGGAGATATAAAAGACAGAAGTGAGCAGTGAGACAGGGGGACCTCATAGCATCAAGAAAGCAGTGCCGGGAGCAGAGCACGTCCTTTGGACCGGGGTCCCTGCGCAGAGACGCTCCTAGTCCGGGGGAACACTGAAGAGAAGAAGGCCGACAGAGAGAAAAAGCCTTCGCCTGGAGCTGATAACCTGCATTTGGACTTTTAGCCTACTTTGACTGTGAGGAAATAAACTTCTCTTTGTTAAAACCATCCACTTGTGGTATTTCTGTTATGGCAGCACTAGATGACTAAGACAGAAGGTAAATATGAACACTTCTTGTGCTAATTATGGATTTACTGTCTCTCAGCTCCAAGCTCATCCTTTTTGCACCTATTCTAAAATTTTGGTTTTCCTTAGCCAGTTGGCTGACTATTAAGCTTTGTCAGTAGAGGGCGCACGAGAGACGTCTCAGGAGGAAAGCGCTCTGCCTCCGTGTTGGTGCGCTCCCTCCCGCGCTCCTGCCACAGGCGCTGCGTCTGGCTCAGGAGCCTGATTAGTGCGCAGCTTCCCCAGGGCCCAGATCCTGGACACGGTGGCTCCTCCCACACCAGGCTTCTGAGTAGAAGTAACAAATCTATACAACTAGCACTGTAATAAAACTGTACAACAAGGTACCTTCCTCTGACACTCCAAATGAGAAGAGGAAAGAGAAAAGCATAAGAAAAAATAAAATAAAACCACCAGCCCGTCGAAAGAATCACAATAGGAAGAGAAATACGATCATATCTTTACAGTTTGGAAGGTAGTAGGGTTTTCCCACCTGATCTCAACTCTTAAGTGTTTCAGAGCAAAGAGGGACTGTTAGAAATAAAGCAGACATTTAAATCACCACATACCCATGTCAACTAACCAGTGTAAAATCTTGGAGTGAATGGACTGGTTAGACTCTTTTGCCCACTGGCTGTCCTCTGTCCACTGTGATCTGTCTGTGAATACTGCAACATGGAACACTCAGGTGTGTTTCAATTCATACACCTAAAAATAGATTTTTGTTATCTGCTTCTGATAAATATATACATTATGAAGGGAGGTGACCTGCCCCAAACATATTGCATTAGTGAATATGTCAGAAGACAAAAAGAGCCGGCACATGATAGGCAAAGCTTGTCGCTGTTGTTGTTAGGTGCTGTCGAGTCAGTTCCAACTCACAGCAACCCTATGAACAACAGAACGAAACACTGCCTGGTCCTGCACCATCGTTGCAATGCTTGAGCCCATTGTTGCAGCCCCTGTGTCAGTCCACCTCGTTGAGGGTCTTCCTCTTTTTCCCTGACCCTCTACTTTACTGAGCATGATCTTCTTCTTCAAGGACTGGTCCCTCCTGATAACATGTCCAAAATATGTGAGATGAAGTCTCGCCATCCTCGCTTCTAAGAAGCACTCTGGCTATACTTCTTCCAAAACAGATTTGTTCGTTCTTCTGGCAGTCCATGATATGTTCCATATTCTTCACCAGCACTATAATTCCAAGGCATCAGTTCTTCTTCAGTCTTCCTTATTCATTGTCCAGCTTTTGCGTGCATATGAGGCGATTGAAAATACCATGGCTTGGGCAAAGCTAGGTGCCATAAAAACTAACCAGTTGCCATGGAGTCAGCGTCAACTCATGGCAATCCCATGTGTGTCAGAGAAGAACTGTACTCCGTAGGTTTTCAATAACTGATTTTTTTGGAAGTATATCACTAGGCTTCTCTTCAGAGGCACCTATGGGTGGATTTGAACCTCCAAACTTTTGGTTAGCAGCCAAATGCATTAACCACTTGGCTTAAAACCTGGCTTAAAATGCTTTCCTGACCCATCTCCACCATTCCTGATCACCCCAAATTTCTAGTACTAAAAATTTAAATAATGTCCTGGATTAATTAGTATTAAGAATAGTATTAATGCAGATGTCAGTGTTTTACAAAGGTTATCTCCCTCTGCCTAACAACATATCTTGCAAAGACTCCCTATCAGTTCATATAGATTATCCTTGTTCTTTTTTTATACCTGCGTGGTGCTGTATTGTGTGTGTGTATAGCATAGTTTATTCACCAGTCTCCTATATTTGGGCATTTAGTAAATGGCCAGTATTTCGCAATTACCAATAATGTTGCAATAAATAACCTTGTGCACGTGTATCTTTGCATTGTTGGAAGTTTGTCTTCAGGCGAAAGTGGGATTGCTGGGTCAAAGGATAAATGCGTATATGGTTTTGTTAGGCATTGTGGAATTCCCTCTAGAGGGGTTGGAGCATTATGAAAATGCCTGTTTTTCTCCTTCCTCACTAAGAGAGTGTGTTGTCAAGCTTTAGAATTTTTGCCAATGTGAACTGGCGTGTGATTACGGATTTCCAAAAATGACATGCAGAAATGTATGCAATGTAATTTTTTGAAGTTAGAAATATTCTAATTTCTAAGTAGGTATATTCAGCTATTTACAGCATCTTTCAAGGACGCCTGGTGTCACAGTGGTTAAAGTGCTCAGCTTCTAGCCAAAAGGTTGGCTGTTCGAACCCACACAGCAGCTTCGTGGAAGAAAAGACCTGGTGATCCGCTCCCGTAAAGAGTACAGCCTAGGAAATCCTACAGGGGCAGTTCTACTCTGTCCTCTAGTGTTGCTATGAGTCGGAATCGACTCGACGGCACACAACTACAACAGAGCGTGTGTCTCCGAGTGTCCTCTGTTTGGCACTCAGCGGTGACATCTCCCTTACACAGCCACTGAAGCTGTACTACCAGAAGATGTCACTCTAGTGCTACTTTAAGGGATAGAGTCTAGTAGAACCCTCTCCATTCAGGTATTTTAGGACATTGAGTCTCTCTAAAAAATTCACTCTGTGTCCATTGGATAAAACTAGACAGGAGTTTCCAAGGGTCATGTCGTTTTTGAAAAGCCCAAGGCTAATATGCTTAACGGAGCGCTGGTGGCATAGTGGTTAAGAGTTTAGCTGCTAACCAAAAGGTCAGCAGTTCAAATCTACCAGTTACTCCTTGGAAACCCTATGGGGCAGTTCTACTCTGTCCTATAGAGTCACTAGGAGTAGGAATCGACTGTACGGCAATGCGTTAATAGGCTTAATGGGAGGGAGCAATTTGAAGGGCTAAAGAAAACCAATTCAGCACGTTCTGATTTAAACGAAGTGTGTGGTAGCTCTGATCTGATAACTGAGATGAGGTAAATTAAGCACATGAACAATGGGAACTCAACTATAATCACTGGGCTCTTTGATTTATGTAAATATTAACAGCTTGGCGTGAAATATCCAGCACATGTCCAGAGGGTGAGAGGAAAGCTCTCCTACAGCTCAGCGGCCTGCTCTCCAGCCAAAGGCAGCGGCTTTTACCCGTGGAACAGTCTCCAAGCAGAAACGCAAACCTCCCGGTCTAGCTCTTGCCGTACCTCCCCTAACACTACTCCCAAAAATTGAACTTTAAATGAATTCCTACAGTTTTGATGCATTAAGAAAAAATGACGAGGATGTTCTTAAGAACCAGTCATCGATGTTAGTCACCATCGAGTCAGCTCGGACTCATGGTGACCCATGTACAACAGAACAAAGCGCTGCCCGGTCCTGCGCCATCTTCGGATCAGCGGTCTGCTCGAGCCTATTGTTGCGGCCACTGTGTGTTTTGAGCACCTTCCAGCCTCCGGGGCTCGTCTTCCAGCACTGTATCAGACAACATTCTGTCGTGGTCCTTAGGGTTTTCATTGGCTAATTTTTAGAAGTAGATCACCAGGCTTTTTTTTCTAGTCTGCCTTCGTCTGGAAGTTCCTCTGAAACCTGCCCACCGTGGGTGCCCCTGCTGGTAGCAGAGCTTCCAGCATCACAGCAACACGCAAGCCACGTGTATGACAAACCGACAGGCAGGTGGTGATTAAGAACCGGAGGGAGTATTCCGGAAGCGTCCACTTCCTTCCAGTATGCCTACTTTTCCTGGAAGTGTCCACCTCCTTCCAGTATGCCTACCTCATGGACTAAGGGGAAAAGAAAGCTTAGCAAATCTAGGGCATTAAACTCGACATCTGTAACTTTTTTTTTTTTTTTTAAGGCAGGTGATTTTAAAATCAAAAAGGAAGAAAAGGTTACTCTCACAGAAGAAAGGGTTACACTCACAGATTAAAGCCATGTTATTTGTTGTCACTAATATAAAATAGGTATGACACCCGTTATTAATATTACTAAAATGTCATAAAGATGAAATATTGAAGTAGATGTTTTTTCAATAGAATCCAGCAGAGAAATGATCATTGTTGCTGCTGTCTTAGTCTGAAAGCTCCGCTGAAACCTGCCCACCATCGGTGACCCTGCTGGTATTTGAAATACCGGTGGCATAGCTCCCAGCATCACAGCAACTCACAAGCCACCACGATACGGCAGACTGATAGACAGTGGTAGCCTCAATAGAACAGTGAATATAAATACATTTTTGGGTAGTATTCTTAATAGTTTAGGGTTTTGTATTTGTTTTTTGTGATTGAGTTTGTAGTTGTTATGATTTTTTTCCTCTTACTCATTTGTCTTGCATGTTATTTAACTGAAGATCAACAAGTAACACCTCCCTTTTCTACACCTAGGTTCTGAGACACAGGAGTCAGAGCGATAGAGAGCAAATTGCTGGCTTAGGTGTTACACTAAGTGGGCCTGGCGGCACTCTGCTGAACTAAACTCAGCCCCAAGCTGTTGACCTCACCATACTGAGGTTTCTGAAAAGAAATAGCCTTTGTCAAATTTGCAGTTTATTTATGAAAACAAAAATCAACCCTTACACCCTATCTCAAGAACAATAACAAGAAGCACATCCGAGAGTCAGAACGCAGCGCAGATCTGTGCCTCCGGCCCTTGCGGGTTTTGTTTCACCAGGGCCTCCGGGCTCACCGCGCCACACAGGGAGAGTTCAAGAGATGCTGTCAGCTAGAAACAGACGTTCTGCAAGCGCGAAATAAAAATGGAGCCTTTCCAACTTTGTTTCTTTTTTTTTTTTCCAAGTGTTTAACTAAAGCATCTTTTAAACTAACATGAAGGTAACGGGATGGTTTTTAAATCATGACTGCCAACCACCTCTTAGACTGGATTAAGTGCTGAGGGGAGGGGACCAGACAATGAACTGGATGCATTTTTTGTTCGAACTGTCTAACAATGAACTTTTCTCATTCATTAACATGGGCTTGTGATTATAAATAATGTTCCCCTGTTAGGAAAGTAGTCCTAAAATTAATTGAATGTTGCCAGCCCAGGTATAACTACCCTGGTGAAACAACCATGAGTCAATCCCCATAAAACTAAACAGACCTCAAGGGAATTATGCTGAATTTAAAAAAGAGTTGATCTCAAAAGGTTACATAGGGTACAAATTCACTTATATAGCATTCTTGAAATAACAGACTCACAGAGCTGGAGAACAGATTAGTTGGTTGCCTGGGTTAGAGATTGGGGAGAAGAGGGAGGTGGAAAAAAACAAACAAAACTAAACGGTATGATTATTTAATTGGTAAAGTGCAACGATAAAATCCTATATACCATTTATTTTAAAAATGTTTATCGTTACACATTTGACCTTTTTCATTTTCAAACATACACGGTTTTCACCTTGGTGATGACCCTTGCTGAGTGGGAAACATAATATCTTTAATACATGAGTTAAATCTAAGATGATGTTCAAATGGACTGCAGGTAACTGCTTATGTCAATAATAAATACAGTAGATTACTTTTAAAACCCATACTTGGGACTTTTTATTATAGATGCAATTGCTGACTTAACATAAATCAATGTACTTAAAGTGCCACATGATATCAAATATTTAGCCTAATGGCATAAAATTGAGCAAAAACTATAAAACATGTTTTATAGGTGCTATAAAACCCTGTGGCTGGAGGTCCTACTTTTTACATTACTCTGATCCATCAAGCCCACCGAACATTCTAGAGAGCCAATACACTTGGGGATCAAAAATTGGCTTTCAGAATTTTACTCACTTCAGTTATTCTGTCAGGGACAGCGAGCACAGGAGAAAAGCACATGAGTAGTGTGGGACTTACAGAGAGTTAAACATCCTGTCCTTTATAATCCTCTTCCAGTAGCAATCCATCCTGCTGTATCTGGCCTTCACTGCACCCAAGCCCACATGGCCCCTTTAGCTTCTGAAAAAGGGGCTAATTGATACGGCAAGAGGGATTTCATTGCTTGTCTTGAAATGTATGTCTTCATGGGGTTGTGGGCACTCACTGAGTTCTCCTTTTAAGCACTGCGCTGTAGTTCAGCAATGGACAAAGTAGGGTAGAGGCAGTGGGGACAGAGGGGTGTGGATGGACGTGAGGGACACAGGGGAGACAGACATACGTCTGTCAGGTTCCATGGTGAAAGGGGGTGAGAAAGAGGAGTCAAAGATGACTCCTAGATTCTTGGCTTGGCGACTGGGTAGATGGCGGAGGCCCTGCGTGAGGCAGAGCACAGAGGAGGAAGAGGCAGGCACTTGAAGAAGGGTGGATACATTGAATCTGAGATACTTGTGGATCATCCAAGTGGAAACTTCTAGTAGCAGTAGGATATATGGATCTGGGGCTCAAGAGCAGAAGGTGAATTAAAAGGACTTAACTGTGGTAAACATTATCAGTTTCCTACCAGCAACCATAACATTCCAAAATGTTACTTCCTTGCTAGCAGAAACATCTCCTACTATAAAACCAAAAAACCAAACCCCATTGCCGTCAATTCGATTCCGACTCATAGTGACCCTATAGGAGAGAGTAGAACTGCCCCATAGGGTTTCCAAGGAGCAGTTGGCGGATTTGAACTGCCGACCTTTTGATGAGCAGCTGAGCTCTCAACCACTGTACCACCAGGGCTCCTCTCCTACTATAGAGGATTAAAATGCCTCATACTCATTTTCCCAGCCTTCCTTGTAGGCAGGACATTTGACCTAATTCTGGGTAATGGCCATAGAAGTCTGCCAAGGAGCCTTTTTGAAACGTTTTCCTTCCTGATGAAAAGAGATACATGAGAAGAAACTGCCCTTTTTTCAGTTTTTGGACATAGTTGCGTGAGGTGTGATGCCTGGAGTTATTGCAGCCACCTTGCAACCATGAGGATCCAGGCTATGGATAAAAGCCAATATGCCAGGAACAGTACAGATGAAAGATGGGAAGATCTTGGGTCTTGAATATTATCACTGAACCCTTTGCCATCCTACAACTTTCCTGACTCTGGGATTTTTATGATGTAAGATTACTAATGCCTTCATTATTTAAACTACTTTTAATTGGATTTTCTGTTACTTGCAGTTGAAAATACCTAGCTAATACATCAACAAAGAAATGCAGGTATAGAAAATGGAAGTAGTAGGTATCAACCTCTTGACAAAGGGATCCAAGAGACTGAATGTAATAAATAGAAGGGGTAGGAGGGACAAAAGAAGATTTATTCTGCGGAGGAGAGGCATAAATGGTGACAGCGAAGATGTTGACACAGGAGAGAGATTTCAGAGGAGGTAGCAGAGACAGAGGAATGGAGCGTTAGCTCTAGGAAAACAGAGAAGAAAACTCTTTGTTTAAAATTGAAGGGAAAACCAGGAAGACGGAAGCCAAAAGATGAGGTGTGCAGATGACACCTGTCTCTTTGACCAAAAATATCCAAGGAATTATCGGAAATCAAACAATTAAATAATGAGTGATACTCAATTTGGATTTTAGAATGTCTGTAGCATGACTTCTTCTCAAAAGACAGAAATGTTTGTTAAACTTGGTAAACCTGGCTACACTCAGAGCCAAGGAACCTTTGCTGTGTTGGATGTCACTGACGGTATCTCTCTTTTCTGTTGTTGCAAACGCAGTTCCTGTGACTCCCCCATTATAAACCACATGTATCTCATAGATCCTTCAAAGGATTCTCTAATTCAGCCCTCCACTTCTATTTATCCATCTAGCCATTCATTTCTAAGCATAAGCCAACTATTGCTCACCTCCAAACCCTCAGAGTCTGCAACTTCTCCTCTCGAGTCTTTGGAACCCAGAACCGCAGGTTTAACACCTTAGTATGGAGTCGGGCTCAGTACAGAAGAAATGGAAGCTGGCAGTAGAGAAGGCTATGGTAGGTTAACCAAGGCTAAAATCAAATACTTTAAAAAAAATTATTAATCCAAGAAAAGGTGAAGAAGAAAAAAATGGAACATAAAACAGGTAAGACAGTATACATAAACCCAGAAATATCAGTAATTAATATAAATTGACTAACCCAAGCAAAAAGCTAAGACTGCTAGAATGCATAAAAAATTATATGTTGATACCAAAATCATGAGCAACAAGAGAAAAAAGAATAGATAAACTGGATTTCATCCAAATTAAAAACTTTTGTGCATCAAAGGACACTATGAAGAAAATTAAAAGACAGCCTACATACAGAGTATGTAAAGAACTCTTAAAACTCAGCACCAAAATTTTAACAACTCACTTTAAAAATTGACAAAAGCCTTGAATAAACATTTCTCCAAAGAAGATCTACAAATGGGCAATAAACACATGAAAAGATGTACAACATCATTAGTCATTAGGGAAATGCACGTTAAAACCACAGTGAGGTCCCACTTCACCTCCGCTAGGATGGCTCTTATCAGAAAAATGAAAAATAAATGTTGGTGAGGATGTGCAGACATTGGAACCCTCATTCACTGCTGAGGGGAATGGTAAGGTCATTGTAGAAAACAGTTTGGCAGTTTTTCAAAGTTAAACATAGAATTACCATATGACCTACCAATTTCACTCCTAAGTATATACCCAGAAGGATTGAAAACAGGGACTCAGACAGACGGATGTCCACCAATGTTCATTGCAGCATCATCTGCAATAGCCAAAAGGTAGAAACAACCCCAGGGCCTATCAGTAGATGAGTGGATAAACAAAATTTGGTATATACATATTTAAAAAAACAAAAACGAAAACCAAACCCATTGCTGTCAATTTTGGCTCACAGGGACCCTACAGGACACAGCAGAACTGCCCCATAGGGTTTCCAAGGCTGAAATCTTTACAGAAGCAGACTCCCACATCTTTCTCCCATGGAGCAGCTGGTGGGTTCCAATGGCCGACCTTCCAGTTAGCAGTCAAGTGCTTAATCACTGCACCACTAGGGCTCCTTACGTGCATACAATGGAGTATTATTCAGCTACAGAGAAATGAAGTTCTGATGCATGCCACCACATGGATGAACCTTGAAAACATGTGAAATAAGCCGGACACAACAGGACAAATATTGTATGATCCTACTTACATGAAATATCTAGAAAAGGTGAATCCATCGAGATAAAAGGTCAGTGGTTACTAGGGGCTGGGGAGAGGGGAGAATGGAAAGTTAAAAAACACACAAACAAAAAAAAGAGTCCAGGTATGGGGAGTGAGGAAATGGGAGGAGACAAAGGAAAACATAGGCGTGGCATGTGAGGAAGTGGGAGGGGCCAGGAGAAGGCAACACTCTGGGACGGCGGATGTCACAGGTGTGCCCAGTGAGGTGATGAGATGGGCCAGAGGGCGGCACAGGTGTGGGTATTGAGGAGGTGGTAGCCCAGATGTGGATCATGTGGTGGTGGGAGGGGTCCCAGGAAGCAGCACATATGGAAAGTGAGGAGGTGGGAGGGGCCAGAGGAATGGCCACATGTGGGTAATGAGCAGGTGGGAGGAAAAAGGGGGGAAAAAACAAACAACTGTGTTGCTTCCAGTAGATACATTTTACATGTAAGAAAGATTCAAAGTGTGAAGATGGGAAAAGAGTCACCATACAGATATCCACCAAGAGAAAGCTGGTGTGGCTATCTTATTATCAGACAAAATAGACTGTAAGACAAGAAGAGTTACCAAACATAACGAGGGACATTGTCGCAATCCTAAATCCTTTGACACTCCCAGTAACATAGCTTCAAAATACAAAAAGTAAAAACTGGACCGATATGAATGAAGTCCACTGAGTGAAGTCATTGTCCGAGTTCAAAACTAGGCTCAGGTGTGAATTGCTACCTCTTCTGAATGCAGTATGGCAAAGCACGTGACTCACCTGGAGCACATGACTCACCTGGAGCACGTGACTCACCTGGCGTGCTCGCTGGCCTTGAAGTTGTCTCGGGGCAGTCGAGTGGGGCAGCAGCTTGACAGTGAGCTACATCATCCGCGAGATCTCTTGCTCACTCATTAAGCCCTCTGGAAAACACCTCCAGACACTTCAGTTAAAACCAGCACTTGTGTGGTAAATCCTTGAGTGAGACGAGCGCATCCATCTGTACTTTTCTAAATGAATTCTAATTGGTGTCAGTAGGTTACTCAGGGCCCTGTCCTGGCCTTGGGGTCCTCCAGCTCCTGGTCTTCCTAAGAATAAACACAATCTGGCAGCTCTCCCCATCTGATCTGTCCACTGTCTCGTGAGGACCATAGCCCTCCCCATCTGATCTGTCCACTGTCTCGTGAGGATCATAG
>NW_004443998.1:1819751-1844334 GCF_000243295.1 Trichechus manatus latirostris
CACTGTCTCGTGAGGATCATAGCCCTCCCCATCTGATCTGTCCACTGTCTCGTGAGGATCATAGCTCTCCCCATCTGGTTTGCAGTCCGCCCTGTACACTGACCCCTACAACACACAATACCCACTCTGGGCAGTCTTAGGTCACAATCCAGGGCTCCAATGGCTTCCTCCAGGAACTGGAAATTACTGTGCTATGTTCACCCTTGCAATCTTCAAATCCATCACCCAAATTAACCTTCAGTTTCAAGTTTACTTCAGAATCTACAACTCATCAACATGCAATGGTTCTCTTTTGTTCTTGCCTTGCAACTTTTGTAGCCTAATTTCTACTGCAGGAAGAAAATTTGTTGTTGCTGTCAGACAGACCCACTCATGGCGACCCTATGCACAATGGAACACAACACTGCCCAGTCCTACGCCAACCCTGTGATCTGCTGGGGATCTGACTGTGTTGATCCACAGGGTTTTCACTGGAAGATTTTTGGAAGTAGATCACCAGGCCTTTCTTTCAGGGAGAAAATACACAAGGACAGATGTGGTTAGGGTGCAATTTCCTATTGTTAGGAGTGGAGGCTGAGGGACTCTGACATGCTACGGGACTTCAGGTTACTGGAATTTGCCAGTTGTGAAATAGATATTTGTATTTTTTTTCTTAAAACTACCTTATTAAAAAAAGAAAAGAAAAACGATTCTACACATTTAGCATTTGATGGGTCTGTATTTCCCCTTAAATGTCAATAATAGCTAGGTACCCACCAAAAGGTCAGCAGTTTGAATCTACCGGCCACTCCCTGGAAAACCTATGGGGCAGTTCTACTTTGTCCTATAGGGTCGCTATGAGTCGGAATTGAGTTCACGGCAATGGGTTTCAATTTTTTTTTTACCCACCAACTGAGAGTCTGAGTGTAAAAATAGCTTTCATCAGATGGTAGTTTCTCTAATGGTGTGGGCCAGATTGAGAGGGACAGTCAATCCAGAAAGTTTAGATCCTAAAATTCTTGAATGTCACAAATTAAAGAAACTTTGCTATCATTTAATTCAGCTTCTTTCTCCCAGAAGTTGAAGCCTTAGATGCATTGAGTGGCTTGTGCAACACAAATGTCCTAAACCTCAGAATCTCTTGCCTCCAAAACCAGGCCCCACTTCCAATCTATAGCACAGCATCAGGCCATAATGACTCAACTTGATTGGCCAAAAATAGAAATATTTTAACAGATTTCCTTCCCCAGATATCTCAGGGAAACCCTGAGGTTTGTTACATTTCATAACTCCCTCCTGGTGGTGACAGTGGCCCCTCCAGCCCCTGACCCTGCCCTGAGCTCTCTCGCTCTCCCTCAGGCCCCTCCAGCCCCTGACCCTGCCCTGAGCTCTCCCCCTCTCCCTCAGGGCCCTCCAGCCCCTGACCCTGCCCTGAGCTCTCCTGCTCTCCCTCAGGGCCCCTCTCAGCAGCTCCATCCTGGCCTCCTTCTGTTTCCTGTGTTTCTCCTACACAGTCTGGCTGACTCAGATACTGGCCCCGTTCAGGCTGTGCCGGGAGATCCCCAAAGCCCTTCCTAATACCCCCATTCCCATTGTCATCAAGTCGACTCCAACTCATAGCAACCCTATAGGACAGAACAGAACTGCCTCATAGGGTTTCCAAGGCTGTAATCTTTACAGAAGCAGACTACCACATCTTTCTCCCTCGGAGCAGCTGGTGGGTTTGAATCATCGACCATTCGGTTACTAGCAGAGTACTTAACCACTGCGCCACCAGGGCTCCACTTCCGAATACCACAGAGGGTTTGGGGGGATTGTGTACTCCTACGGCCCCAGTCATTGCTGTCTGCTTTTTTCTCTTCACATCACTTCTCTCCATGGTAAACATGGTCCTTCTTTCCTTCAGTTCCCAAATCCACCTCTACAAATTTGCCAGATAAGGTAGACGCTCCTTGAAGGTTCTGAGTAATACAGGGAACAGAGCAAAACCCCAAAACAAGGAGCAACCTAAAACTGAAAACTAACATTCATTGTTCCCAGAAGTCCCTTGGCTGTCCCGCCCCTGGGCATTTCTCCCCAGTGGTGGGGAACCTCAGGCCCAGCTTCCCACCATCCTCCCACCACATTCTCTCCAGCCTTTCTTCCCACGTCTCCACTTTGTCTTCTTTCCTGGACTCTTCACTCCTCTCCAGAGCAGCCCTGAACTTCCAAATCCATCTCAATTTGTTATACAGAACGATTCAGCAATCAGGTATTACTCTCTCTTACTCACCCTCACCTTTCTCAAGTAAAACCAAAACCAAAACCAAAAAAAACCCATTTAGGCCCCTCAAGATGCTTCCAAACTTAAAAAAAAAAAAAAAAAAAAAAGCTATATACCTTCATAATAATGCCAATATCCTAGAGGACAGAAGCAGCAATTTTTATTTTAAATAAAACTTTTATCTTCCAGTAAGTACATCAGAGACTGTGGTGGGCAGAATAATGCCCCCCAAAGATGCCCATGTCCTAATTCCCATTGCCTGTGAGTATGTTTCCTTACATGGCAAAAGGAACTTTGCAGCTGTGATTAAATTAAGGATCTTGAATGGGGAGATTATCCTGGATTACCTGGGTGAGCCAAATGGAATCTCAAGAGTTCTTCTAAGTGGAAGAAGAAGGCAGGAGAGTGAGACAAGGAGATGTGATGACGGAAACGCGGGTTGGAGTGATGTAACTTCTCACTGGCAGGGGCCCACAAGCCAAGGAATGTGGGTGCCTCTCGAAGCTAGAAAAGACAAGGAAACAAATTATCCCCTAGAGCCTCCAGAAAGAATGCTGTCCTGCCAGTGCCTTGGTTTCAGCTTAGTAAGACCCATTTTGTACTTTCAGCCTCTAGAACTGTAAGATGATAAATTTTGTGTTGTTTTAAATCATTAGGTTTATGGTAATTTGTTACAGCGCAACAGAAAAGTAATACAGGGAGTGAAGACTTTCTCCTTCCTAGAAAACCTCTTCCTAGAAAACACCCATGGAAGCAGCAGTCAAGAAATCAAATGACACATTGCATCGGGCAAATCCGTTGCAAAATACCTCTTTAAAGTGTTCAAAACCAAAGATGTCACCTTGAAGACTAAGGTGCTCCTGACCCAAGCAATGATGTTTTCAATTGTCTTATATGCATGCAAAAGCTGGACAATGAATAAGGAAGACCGAAGAAGAACTGACGCCTTTGAATTATGGTGTTGGCAAAGAATATTGAATATACCATGGACTACCAAAGGAACGAACAAATCCGTCTTGGAAGAAATACAGCCAGAATGCTCCTTAGAAGCAAGGATGGCGAGACCATGTCTCACATACTTTGGACACTTTATCAGGAGACATTAGTCCCTGGAGAAGGACAACATGCTTGGTAAAGTAGACGGTCCGCGAAAAAGAGGAAGACCCTCAACGAGATGGACTGACACAGTGGCTGCAACAACAGGCTCAAGCATAACGATTGTGAGGACAGTGCAGGACCGGGCAGTGTTTTGTTCTGTCGTACACAAGGTCGCTGTGAGTTGGAACTGACTTGACGGCACCTGACAGCAACAACAGAAAACTGTATCGTCTGGTCCCTGTCACACTGTTGTGCTCCTTCAGTCATTCCCATCAAAATTACATGCTCCATGTCTGAGGGAACCCGGAATACTACTTATTCATACAATTTCAGAGCCACATGAGAGAGGCCCCGGAATGGGCAGAATCGTGATTTATTTATGAGCATGGAATATTTCTGGGAAATGAACACATTGATGTTGAGATTTGAAACCTGATTTGTTTCCTTGATGAATACATGAGGAAATTTTGTTATAAACAGGAAAATTTATATGCGTGTGTGTCTCAACTCAGACAATAAAAATCAAAGGATTCTGGAAAAAATAATTTGCATATTTAATTTAGAGATTTCACAAGTGACCTAGAAAAAACGAAAAGGAAGAGAAAATACACCAGAAAAAGCAAAAAGGGGCATCTTGTTATTGCTTCACAGTTACTTAGAGGAACTTTCAACCAAAACACATAATAAGATAATAAATACCATATCATTTTCTCAGACCGAATAAAGGAAAAACATTTTCCCATGAAGTGAAAAAAACAAGTTGTTAAATACAGGAAATAATATTTTATTATTGGAAAAGAAAATGAATATTCTCTTCAAAGTGTCCAAGTTGGCAGCAGATTTCAAATTTCGGGGCCTAGAGGATAATAATATTTAGTACTGTTTGCTTGGACTCACAACCTTGCTGGGGTTTAAGAGTAAGAACATGTGTATTAAAAATCATGCCTGACGGGTTGACTCCTGGCTTCCTGGGGGGGCCAATTTGCTGCTTCCTGGTGGGCTGATCCGCGGCTTCCCAGCTGACCGTGACCACAGCATGGGAGGCTCTGGTTCTGTGCCACGTGGATTCGTACCGCCCACACCAGCCAGCTTCTCCACAGCCATTTCTTTGTTGCTGGTGTTGCTTTTTTCAGCCTCTTTTGGTTTCTTCCCTGCCTCTCACCTCCTCCTACTCCTTTCTCTTGAACACCTGACTCTGTGTGCCATCTTTGCTTCTTCTTGACAGGCTTCGAAGTGCCGCTCAGCTGGGGAACTGCTTCCTCGGTATGTGCGGCCATGTTGGTGGGATCCCTGGGGGCTTTTTTTTCCTTTGTTTTCTCTTTCTTTTTTCCTTTTTGTTTTTCTTCATTTCTCGGCTTCTCATCTCTTTCTACTTACCTTCTTTTCCTGTGTCTTGAATACCTGGCACTGTGTATCATCTCCACCCCTTTTAGCTGGGCTGTGCTGCATGGCTTGGGAGCCACGTCCTTGGTCTGCACAGCTATGTCAGTGAGAGCTCTAGGGGCACAAATTATTCAGGGTAATGTCATGGAAACTCCCTTAGGGACCAAATTATTGGGTTGAGGGTCGTGGGGACCATGATCTGAGGGAACATCTAGCTCAATTGGCATAACATAGTTTATAAAGAAAATGTTCTACATCCTATTTTAGTGAGTAGCATCTGGGGTCTTAAAAGCCTGTGAGCAGCCATCTAAGATACTCCACTGGCCTCAGCCCTTCAAGAGCAAGGGAAAATGAAGAAAACTAAAGATGCAAGGGGAAAGATTAGTCCAAAGGACTAATTGACCACAACTACCATGGCCTCCACCAGACTCAGTCTAGTACAACTAGATGGTACCTGGCTACCACCACTGACTGCTCTGACAGGGATCAAAATAGATGGTCCCAGACAGAGCTGGAGTAAAATGTAGAACAAAATTCTAACTCACAAAAAGACCAGACTTACTGGCCTGACAGACACTGGAGAAACCCTGAGAGTATGGCCCCTGGACACCCTTTTAACTCAGTAATGAAGTCACTCCAGAGGTTCACCTTTTAGCCAAAGAAGATGAAATAGACAAAGAAGGACATCCCCCTACAGCCACACTCTGAATTTGGACTTCTAGCGTCCTGAACGTTGAAAAAATAAACTTCTGTTCTTCAAAGCCACCCACTTGTGGTATTTTTGTTACAGCAGCAGTAAGAAATATAGTATCTTGTTTGATGATTACATTTCAAAGAGATAGCTCCCAGATCTTTGGGTAAAAAAAACATTCCTGGGTTGTGTTACGCAAATAGGGTCCGTGCTCTGGAGCATTCGAGCCAATGAAACATACTCCAAGTCAGAAAGAGTGAGAAAGTTTTATTTACGAGGTGTTCACCACTGGGGATCCGACAGCAATGCAGGCTGTCTCTATGGAATCCCAAAAGGCATTTTTACATTAGAGTTTATATATGATTTTTACAAAGGTTAGAAGAGTCGTCATACATTGTAAGGTAATTACAAGAGACTTTATCATACTAAAGAGATACATGATGGACATTTCCTTATCAGGCTAAAGATATACATATCAGACGTCTGGGCTCCAATCTTCCTGTGTGGGGGGGAGGGGGGTCCTAAGCCACAGGTGGCCAGACAGAGCAAAACAAAGTCATTAACAAAGGTATGCGGAAAGGAGAAGGCAAAGAAAAAAGAAAAAAATACGTACAGGTTCATCTTGGCCTTAGTTATGTCAGGCTCTCAGTCACCCATTTGGAAGAGGAGAAAACATGCTGGGGAGTAATAGGGTCACAGCTGTGAAACTGTGAAAGGGTTTATTTAGCTTTTTAATGATTTAGATAGATCTCAAGGAGACAGAGAAAGAATTTACAGTTGCAACTTTTCTAACAACAATGCTCTCAGAAGAGACAGGGAGTCTCTCCCTTTTTGCACCAGGGAAAATTAAGGATCTTTTTTTTTTTATCTGTTTTGATTTGTATTTACTGTTACAGCATACAGGGGACCTCAGAAAGGAGCACCTGTGCAGAAGGTGGAGGGGTGGGAGTGAATGAGGGGCAGATGTCAGAAATGAGCACGAGTCTCAGAGAACAGAGACTTTACCAGCGGGTGGGAGACGTGCTCTTCAGAAATCTCCAGGCCAGGTGGGACATGGTGACCACAAGGGAAGAGCACTCCAGCCATCTGTTCCTCTTCAATCCTTCCTGTACCCCAGGCCCCAAGTCTCAAACATCCCCATTTCCAATGCGCTCACAATCAAGCAGCTCCCTGTCTCAGTCAGACGGTGCCCCCATCCCTCAGGCAGCCGTTAGAACTGAAGCAATATCACACTTCCACGGGCAAGTCTGATGGTCCTATGGTTCCCAAGGTACCAGCCTTTCAAGGGTGAATGTTTGCTGTGACAGACTGTATTTTCCAAAAATGGCCAGGGAATATTGCTGATTCCACCTGCTCTTCCAGAACCTTGCTGCTCCTCTATTAAGAGGTGGGGTCTATTTTCTTTCCTCTTGAAATTTCACTGGGTTTTGTAATTTCAATAAAAAGAGCAGCTCAGAACCACCCCCCTACACCCCTCACGTCCCCCCATCCACAGACACCATCCTGTCCTGCATCCCCTCCCCCAGTGCTTCCTGGGCGTGGGGCTTTGGGACTGCAGTTCACACCCATACCAGTGAAGGGTGTGTCTTAAACCCAATCACTTCTGAGTTACATGGAGCAGCATAGACAAAGTAATAATTCCTGCTTATGCTCTTCTTTAGCCCCTGGGAAGCTCCACTGGGCTCCAGTCACTGCCCTCCCCCCAGAACTCTCCCCATTTCTGCCATTTCTATAGGGCCCACATAATCTGCCCCCAGCTGGCCCAGAGGGTGAATCTGACCTCCCTTTCTGATGGTGGGGCTGGGGATGGATACAGCAATGATACAACAGTGGCGACAGAGATGTGAATAAAATTTAGGAAACTGGCAAGCAGATGGTGAGTGGTGAGTGAGTTAGACACCAGGCGTGAGGTAGCAAGAGGAGGTCGGAAGTAAACAGAGGGACCCTGCAGAGTCCCTAAAAGGCACAGGGACTGGAGACACCAGGCCGTCAGCTGCTAACAGAGAGGTTAGTGGTTTGAACCCACCCAGCAGCTCCAAGGGAGAAAGACCTGGCGATCTGCTCCCATAAAGACTACAGCCTAGAAAACCCTATGGAGCAGTTCTACTCTGTCACATGAGGTCATTATGCGTCTGAATCGACTTGATGGCACCCAGCAACAACAACAGGACTCTCCGAGGAAGCAGTTGGTTAGAAAACTGTGTTAAAAGCAGGTGGACACCCAGACCCTTCTCCAACCAGCCGGCCAGACACCTCATCCATTTCAGTGGAAGACATCCTTGAAGAAGGGGATTAAGGGAAAGTTGGCATGCTGAACGGAAGAAAACACCAGCTCCTTTCACCTCTTAATCTGAGAATATTAGCCGCCTGGCTCAGAGTCCCCTCAGGCAACAGGTTGGAAATTTTCTCTGTGGGGAAACTGAGCTCATCAAAAGACTTATAGACAACCTATAGACTATTAGGGATCCTAACTGAACATACAAATTCAGAGGAAACTGAGACAGAGTAGAATAAACTCTCCAGAAAACAGTAATGAATATCTTCAGAGGGGTAATAGGAGATAATTGCACCCATGAAAAAAAGAATAGGACAGTTCAGGGAAAAAAAAAAGGGGGGGGTGCTCTCAGTTTTAAAAAAATATAAAAACAAAAATGAGCTCCAGTTTTAAAAAATCTATAAAAACAGGGGAAAAAAGTCCAATAGAATCCAAGCATACTATACTGGAAAGTTACTGAAGGATGTATGCCACCAAAATGAGAGAACCAAGAAAAAGGAAGACATAGGAGTCAAACAGAGATGCAACAAGAGAGTCTGATGACAGAGCAGAGCGGGAAGACAGAGGGTTCCCGGAGGGAGGGGGGTGGTATTAAAAACTGTTTGAATCAATAGATTAGCTGATATGTTTGAAATGCTAAAAGATATATTTACAACACTGACCAAAAAAAGTCGCTACTGAGGCTGCTTATGTACCACCAAACACCTCATGTGATTTTGTTCCTTGGTTTGGAAGTGCAGGGTCATGGTTTCACAGGACATTCCAATTAATTGGCCTAATATTGTGTTTAGGGCGTCTGTTCTTCTCCTGGTTTGTGCCTGGGGTCTTAAACGCTTGCCAGCGGCCATTCAAGGCACAATTGGTCTCTATTCACCAGCAGCAACAGAGGAAGAAGGAAAGTCAGGAATGGGGGAGGAAATGGAATGTGTGGCTAATCGCCTCCATGAACAACTGCCTCCTTTGCCATGAGACCAGAAGAACTGGATGGTGCCCGGCTGCCATTACTGAATGTTTTGCTCAAAGATTCTATAGAAGAATCCTGATCAAAAGAAACATGGAATTTTAAACTGCCATGGAATCCATAATTTCTAGAGCCATGGAGTCTGGATAAACCCCTGAAACTACTGCCCTGAGATAATCTTTAAACCTTAAACTAAAAATATCCCCTGAAGTCTTCTTAAAACCAGACAATAGTTTAGCTTAACTAGTAAAGAATGTCTGCCTTGAGCATTATGCTCTTTTAAGATCTATCTATATGTGATCAAATTGACAACAGCAACTCAAAAGATTAGATAGGAACCTGAGAGGGCTGTGAGTTTATGTTAATGGGGGAGGAACAACTCAGAAAAGGACAGTGAGAATGGCTGCACAACTCAAACAGTGTAATCAATGTCACTGAATTGTACACGTAGAAACTTGAATTGGTGTGTGTTTTTGCTGTGTACATTCTCAACAACACCAAAATAAAATAAATTATTTTTTTTAAAGATAGACTAACATTTATGGTAAAAAATTTGAGAAGAATTGTTGTTGATTGGTTTTATCGTTAGCTGCCATCAGACTGACTCCAATTCATGGTGACCTTACATGTAGAAGAATGAAATGTTGCTGAGTCCTGCACCATCTTCATGATCACTGGTAAGTTTGAGTCCATCTTTGCAGCTACTGTGTCAATCCATCTCATGGAGAGTTTCCCTCATTTTCATTGGCCTTCTCCTTTACCAAACATGATGTCCTTTTCTAGCAAGTGGTCTTTCTTGATGACGTGTCCAAAGTAAGTGAGTAGAAATCTCACCATCCTCACTTCTAAGGAATGCTCTGGTTGTATTTCTTCTAAGACTGATTTGTTTGGTTTTTTGGCAGTCCATGATACAGTCAATATTCTTCTCCAATACCACAGTTCAAATGCATCAATTCTTCTGGTTTCTTTTTCATTATCCAACTTTTGTATGCATGTGAGGTGACTGAAAAGACCATGGCTTGAGTCAGATGCACCTTAGTCATTGTTATGGATTGAATTACTTCCCCCCAAAATACGTGTTATAAATCTTAACTTCTTTACCTGTGGTTATAATCCCATTTGGGAAAGAGTTGTCTTTGCTATATTAATGAGGCAGGATTAGTGAAGGGTATATCCTGAGTCAATCTCTTTTGAGTTATAAAACAAGTGAGCAGAGCAGAGATAGAGGAAGAGAGAAGACAAGCCACATGAAGATCGTCCAGGAGCAGAAGCTGAAGAGATAAGGACCTTCCCCCAGAGATGACAGAGAAAGAAAGCCTTCCCCTGGAGCTGGCACCTTCAATTCAGGCTTCTAGCCTCCTGAACTATGAGAAAAGAAATTTCTGCTTGTTCAAGCTACCCATTTGTGGTACTTCTGTTATTGCAGCACCTGATAACTAAGACAGTCATCAAAGTGACATCTTTGCATTTTAAAACTTTAAAGAGGTCTTTTGCAGCAAATTTGCCCAATGCAATATGTTGTTTGATTTCTTGACTGCTGCTTCCATGGTCGTTGATTGTTGATCCAAGTAGAATGAAATCACTGACAACTTCAATTTCTTCTCTATGAGAGGAATTAGGCATAGGTGGAAAGAAAACTAAGCAAATTGAAACATAAGTTAATCTTGAACTCCAGGGAGAAACAAAAGAAGTATTATCAGCATACCTTGCATGTCCTGGCTGGAAAAAATATTTATAATAATCACAACAGAGTTAACATTGACTATTGATTTAACCAAAAACTATGATATAATTACACTGGAAGGATGGAAGGAACACGAGTGCTAGCTCCTCATTTCTCTTAGGAAGAAGTCAAGAGTTTATATCTAAATCTGCAAAAGCGGTATGGAAGCATATTGCTTAGAAACATGGAGGAAACATCCAAAGAAACAGCTAAAGCAGCTGAAGTGGGACTTTCATTTCCCTAATGTGGGCACAGCCGTGTGGGAAACGGTGATCTGTCAGACCACAGGGAATTTATCTGGTCAACAAGCCCAGGGCTTGTGTAATTCTTCCCCCCAGTTCACTGGATTCAGCCAAAGTCCTCCCTTGAGGGTTGCAAACTCTAAGGAAGCACACAAACACGCACAATGAAATGCATTTGTCCTTTGTTTCTTCCTCTCTTTCTAAACCCCAAGTGCCATAACAAATAGGGAAGGAGAAAGAGCTGACACTGCTGTGCAGGGACTATTTGGGCAGCATTTTTCACTGAGCCTTTTGCTCTCAGTTTCTTCAGCAGCAGGAAGAACTGTGTCTTCGTTGGAACCCAAGAGCCAGCACAAGGACTGCTATGGACTGCACTGTGTCCCTGCAAAAATATGTGTTGTAAATCCTAACACCTATACATGTGAGGGGAGCCCCGGTGGCCAATGGTTAAGCACTCAGCTGCTAACCGAAAGGTCAGTGATTCAAACCCACCAGCTGCCCAAGATGTATCAGTCTGCTTCTGTAAGGATTTACAGCCTTGGAAACCATATGGGGCAGTTCTACTCTGTCCTATAGAGTCGGTATGAGTTGGAATCGACTCCAGGGCAATGGGTTTGGTTTTTGTTTTTATACATGCAAACATAATCTCATCAGAGAACAAGATTTTCTTTGTTATGTTAATGAGGCTATATCCCTGTAGGGTGTGTCTGAAACCAATACTTCTGAGATATAAAAGGAGCAGTTAAGGCACAGAAGCAAGTACAAACAGAGGGGATAATACACACCACATGAAGATCGCCAAGGAGCCAAGGAACAGAGCTGAAAGGAGGCAAGGACCTTCCCCCAGAGCTGGCAGAGAGAGAACGCTTTCCCCTAGAGTCAGCACCCTCCATTCGGACTTCTAGCCTCCTAACTGTGAGAAAATAAATTTTTGTTTGTTAAAGCCACCCACTTGTGGTATTTCTGTTATAGCACACTAAGAAACTAAGACAATGACTACATGTTTGAGTGAAGGAAAGAACGAATGAATGAACAACAAGCAAACCCACTATTTCTCATACATCGTGACTGCTTGACAAATGTTGGGAACAACGCTGTTTGGCTCTAGCTCTTCCTTCTAATTCACTCAGGGATTTCGTGACCCACTGTGTATGTCGCTATACATACAGCAAGCACCTATAATGTACTCCCTGCCTTCAAGGATACTACAATCCACTGGAGTAGGCAAAATGTGCATAAAGGAAAATTTAAAATCATGGCCACACACAGTCACTTACTGTGGGACTTGAACACACCCTGAATGATGCCCTGGCCCAGTGACCTTCTCACCATGGCTGCACACTCCCTAGAATCTTTCCCAAGCATTTTGTTCACACTGAAGATGGGAAGAGAGTGTCACACCAAGTGAGAGCTCAGCCACCAACATGAAAGTCCACAAGGCACAAATTTGCTTGGCTTCCCACGAATATTCTTAAGTTTAACCTAGTGCTTTAGCTCTAAAGCAGGAAAAGAAGAGTCGCTCTGGTGATGAAATCTCGCCGGCCTTGCTTCCCAGCCAGGACACAATGGAAGGATGCTTGTTGCTGCCTGCTCTGCTCACTCTGTGATGTAAATGTCGGTTGATTCCCTGGTCTGGGTATTTCTTCCCCTGGAACCGTGAGTAGACTGTTACCCAAAGTGGCTAAAAGAACCTTCTCTGGAGGCCTTTTCTTTTGGTGTTTCCCAGTTCTGAAATTGTGAGCCTCCGTCCCTGTGATCTCAGGGATCCATCATGTCTGAGGCCTGCCCCACCAGTTCCTATCAGAGCAGCCTCTTCCTCATTGTAGGACCAGTATTCTGATGGTGGAGAATTCTTGACCGCATTCTGCAATTGTTCAGACTTGAAAGTGTAGAGTCTTCATCAAATGTATTTCTTTAGCTCTGGCTGCTTGGCTACTACTTACTCTTGTAAAAATATCAGGAGGTACGATGCTTTTCCAGTTTTGTGAATATTCCTTTTTGCAAAATGCATGTCCTCGTTTCTTAAAACTCCCTGACTGTGGGGAATAAGATAACCTCAAGAGGAGTTCAGTCTTTTAGGCTGTCTTTCACTTGACAGGATGGTCCGTCTGGGGATCTGTTGCTCGTGTGTGTGTTGGAGTGCTCAGTTTTCACTACATACAGCCAGAACAGAGCCTGGCACGGAGTAGGCCCTCGATAAATATTTTTAAATAAATGTAAAATGAAAACCTCGCGTCTATGGCCGTAAGCTTATCCTACCACAACATGAGGGAGTGTTGAAGGGTCCTATTTTGTGTTTTTTTTTTTTAAATGTCTACTTGTCCATTCCGTGACTTACGTAGACTCTGCCCACTCTGTTTGAGACTCCCTGGGGACTCGTGCTGATTGACCTAGTGGCTCCATGCCTCTGGTGCAGGAGAAAGAGGCCTCGCTCCCTGCTCCTTCCAAACTCTCTCCTTCATGATGCCTGGAGGAAGGGGCTCCAGCTGCCATCCTCCATGAGCCACACTGGGCACACAGGCTCTCCAACATAGCTTGGTGTGAGGAAAAATCTCTGTGAGGGCGGAAAGCAGCTGGAGGTTTCACCCTAGAAGTCGCAGGAAGAAGGCCCCCACCTTAGCTTCCTAGTACTGCTGTAACAAAACACCACAAAGTGGGTGGTTTTAAAGAACAGAAGTGTATTGTCTCACAGTTCTGGAGGCCAGGAGTCCAAATCAGGGTATCAGCCATGTTGACGCCTTCTGAGAGCTGAGAGAGAAACTGTCCATGCCCCTCTCCTAGCTCCTGGTGGCTCCCAGCAATCCTGGGCGTTCCCTGGCTCACATTTGTCTCCGTGGTCACATAGCCATCCTTCTGTCTAACTGTGTCTCTTCTCCTTTTATAAAACACCACTCAGGTGAGATTAGGATGCACCCAACTCTGGTACAACCTCACGACCTCATGTTAACCTCACTGATAACATCTCAAAGACCTTATTTCCAAACAAGGGCACATTCACAGATACTGGGGTTAGGGCCTCAACATATCTTTTGGGGGATACGATTCAAGCCATAACAGTTTCCATAAGCTGTATCCCAGCTATGCTCCGTTTAAGGATTCTGTTCCAGGGGAAACAGTAGAAACATAATCTCTGCTTTCAAGGAACCTACAGTCTTGTAGAGGAGCTGGAGGTTACAGGGCCCTGTGGGGGCACGCAAAGTCTGTGGGTGGCACAAATGGTTAAGGGCTGGACTAGTAACCAAAGGGTTGGTGGTTCAAACCCACCCACAGAGGTGCCTCGGATATAAGGCCAGCGATCTGCTTCCGAAAGGTGACAGCCTTGAAAACCCTGTGGAGCAGTTCTATTCTGCACACACACGGGGTCGCCATGAGTCAGAATCGACTAACAACAACAAGTCAGGGCACGTACAGGGAGCACGTGGCCCAGACAGTCGGAGAAAGTGGCCTGTGAGATCTGACACCTGAAAAATACGCAGGAATTATCAAGCCAGAGCAAGTGGGTAAGGAGGGGGGGACAGCTGGTGTCAAGGCCCATAGGTGAGAGACACTGGGAGGTATTTGGGGTGAAACCGGAACAGAGAGAGCAGGGAGAGGAAGCCTCTGCATATAACGGAGGGGAGGAGCATATTAAGGAAGTTTGGGCTTTATCCTAAGAGAAATAGGGAGTTGAGCACGGAAGGGACATGATCATTTGCATTTTAGAAATATCAGTTGGTGGTTTTAGCCAGCAGAGCGGCAGAAGATGATGAGAAGCCGCCGAATTTTAGAGTCTCTTTGGAGGAAGAATTTACAGAACAGAGGGAAGGAATGATAGATATGGAGAATAAGAGAGAGTGGAGGGTCAAAACGAAGCTGTAGGCTTCTAGAACAACCACGTGGGAGAATGGAGGTGACATTCCCTGAACAGGAGCTCACAGGAAGAGCGGGTTTGGAGAAGGTGGGAAGACGAGTGATTCAGTTTGAACCTGCTGAGTTTGGGTTGCCTGCAGGATGTGAAATACAGACACATGGTTATGCATTTGGGTCTGGAGCGTAGCAGAGAATCTGGGCTTCAGACGGGACTGGGGCATCATCAGCATAAGGACTGGGGCACCATCAGCATAAGGACGGCAATGAAAGCCACGGGAGTGGATGAGAGTCTGCAGAAGGAGGAGTAAAAACAAGGCCTGAGGAAAAAACCCCAAGAAGCACCAAAGGACAAAAGGAGAGGATGCTAGCACAGATTGAGAAGAGTGGCCAGAGAGGTTGGAGGAACACCTGGAGTGTGGAGTTATGCAAGCAAGGGAGGGAGGACAACATTGGCCAGAGCTGCTGAGAGATCAAGGAAAATAAGGATGGAAAACTGTATGCTGGTTTGAGCAATAAATAATGGTGGTGCAACAGAGAATCCCTGATGGAGCAGGAGAAAGGTGGGGTGCAGAACTCAAATTCTAGTAAGAAGACCAGACTTAATGGTCTGACTGAGACTGGAGGAGCCCCGGAAAGCATGGCCCCTGGATTCTCTATCAGCCCAGAACTAAAACAATTTCCGAGGCCAACTCTTCAAACAGGGTTTGGACTGGACGGTGGGACATAAAGTGATACTTGTGAGGAGTGTGCTTCTTAGCTCAAGTAGATACAAGAGACTAAACAGGCAGCTTCTGTCCGGAGGTGAGATGGGAAGGCAGAGAGGGTTAGGAGCTGGTTGAACGGACATGGGAAATCAGGGGTGGAAAGGAGGAGTGTGCTGTCACAGTATGGGGAGAGCAATTATGGTCACATAACGATGTATGTATAAATTTTTTTTAAGGGAAAAAATAAAAAAAAATGGTGGTGACTTTGATGAGAGCAGTTTCAGTGATGTGATGGGAAGGCAGGGGCAGGGGCTGAGGCGTTAGCAGGTATAAGGAAGGGTTCGATGATTATAGAAAACTATTTCCAACTCTGTGAAGAAGAGGAGAAGACACAGGTGGTACCTGGAGCATTAGTTGTTGGATTAGTCAGTTGGTTTAAAAAGTGATACAGCTAGTTAATACTAGCTCTCCAGCTGAGGGCTCAGAGACTATCTCAAGGTTAGTTTAACATGCCCAAGCCAGAACCTAACCAAGACCCAGCTAACACACCCGCTCTGGTCAAGGTCCTAGAGCAGCACTGTCCAATATGACAGCCACTAGTCTCCTGTGATTATTTAAATTTAAATTAAATTAAATTAAAAATTCCGTTCCTTGGTCACACTTGCCACTTTTCAAGTGTTCAGCACTGGGCAGTGCCATATTATAGAACATTTCCATCATCACAGCGAGTTCTACTGGACAATGCTGCCCTAGGGTTACACATATTGTTGTCAGGTGAAGGGCTGGTAAACACTACAAGCTCACAGTGTGGCTTAGAGTAGGAGGGGAGAGTCAGCAACAGAACACATGTCATCCCTAAGCCTCTTGTCACCCAAAAGATGTGCTTAGGAACATTTGGATGCAGGCACAGCTGGACACAGCCTGGCTTGTGCTCTGAGAGAGAGACCCTGAAGCTTTCCGTTTTTCCATGGACGTTGAGATCCAAGAGTGGTTGTAGAACCTGACCAGAAGTGTGATGGTGGAGGCTTTTGTGGTTGGGAAGCCTCGTAGCAGAGACAAACATCTTACCGCTGGGTGCCAGCTGACCAGGAGGTCCCTGTCCCGGAGGTCTAGACAGGTAGCTGAGCCATGAAAGTCCCTTGGGCAGGAGAAGGGCACTTTGGGCCCAGCAGCTTGTTGCCAGGAACGGGAAGAGAGCCTGGTCATCCAGGGGACAATCCTAGCTGGGTCTCCTCAGTCATCATGCACATTCCCTGCTTCTTCTCCACATTAAGCTTTAAACCTTTATTGAGGATGTTATATGAATGGTATAACAGTTTAGAATCACAGGACATTAGAAGTCATTTGGTTAGTGAACATTTTAAAGAGGATTCTCCAGACACAGCTGTGAGAGGGCACCCTCTCTGCTGACATGCGTCCCTCAGCGACCCCCCCGCCCCCCAGCAGGGAGAGACTCCCTCTCCACTGTGGCCAGAAAGTGCTTCTACATTAGACGAGGATTGGGCTCCCGGGAACTTCCCAGCATTGCCTCTGGAGCTGGGAAGGATGAAATGGTTTACGTTCCTTTGACTATTTTACTGGAACTTTTTTGGAGACTGTAGTTTATCTCTGTCCACCCAAAACTGACCACAGAGTTGGCCGGGCCAGGGCCTGGTAACTCGGCTCAAGCTGTTTACAGTTGCCGCAGCGACATCACACTGGGCATGCCTACTGTACTTGTGGCCAGCAGAACAAGATAACACACAGAGTTCTGTTTTTTAAGGATGTTATTATTTTAAAAAACAACAAGTCATCATGATTAAAAGTCCAAACGCTAGAGAAATACATAAAGTGAAAAGTAAAATCTCTCCCCACCCCACCTCCAGAGTTCTGTCACCTGGGGAGAGTGTCTGTGTATCCCCATGGAAATTCTCTGCATTTCCACCCACAGAGCACTATTCCTCCACTCCACCCGCATAACACTGATGGGGACAACACTATCGATCGCATACATTTTGTCTTTAAAAGTGTGTGAGTGTGTGTGTGTAGGTGTGTGTGAGTGTGTGTGTGGGTGTGTGTATGTGTGTAGGTATACGTGAGTGTGTGTGTAGGTGTGTGTGAAGGGGTGTGTGTGTGTAGGGGTGTGTGTGTGTGTGTGTGTGTGTGTGTGTATACATAAACCCATTCCTGTGTCATGAGACCCCTCCAGGTTGTGGGCTTTCCACTAACAAAAGCCAGCGCAGCCCCCCATGTACTGTGCCTATATGAGCCTTTGTACATAGTTTACACAAACGGAAGCTTACCTGACACACTTTCCTCAAAAAGGTATCACAAATATTATCCAGTTCTACCTCACTCTATTTAACAAGTACATGGTAATCCATTCCCATATCGGTGGATTTTCCCCCCGTTTTTGTGCTGTTTGTTACAATGCCACAGTGAATGTTCTTGACATGTCTCTGCAAATACCCCTCTCGGATTCATTCATAGACACGGAATTGCTGGTCAAAGGGCACGGGCATTTACATTTTGTTAGCTGTTGTAAATTACTCTCCAAAAAGTTGTACCAATTCCCACTTCCATCAACAGGAAACGAGAGTGCGGTTTCATCCACATCACAGGTGGCTGGTTGGCTGGCGGGTCGGCTGGCTGGCGGGTTAGCTAGTTGGAGATGGACGAGACTTAAGCATGTTTAACAAGATGAAACAAGAAGACAGGAAAGGCGTGACGTACATGGGAAAGAGAAGATTAAAGAAGGGAGAAGACTGCGAGTCCCAAGGGGGCGGATCCAGAGAACAGGCGCAGGGGTTCGCCTTGTAGAGGAGAGGGACACCACTTCCTCCCAACTGAAGAAGGAAGGAAGGACGGGACTAGTCAGCTGGTTAAGTCTGGTGGCAGCAGAGGTTTTTGTTTTCTCTGACATGTAGAAGGAGGGCATGGTTGCTCAACGTGAAGACGGAAAACGGAGGGTGGAGGGCTGAAGGAGACGAATGGAATGGGAGGAAATGTTGACTAGAGAAACAAAGATTTCCAGGAGGCATTTAACTCCAGTCGTTTATCTGAAGCTAAATACAAAAGCTTTCAACACTTGCACTTGTTGTTAGGTGCTGTCGACTTGGTTCTGACTCACAGCGACCCCATGTACAACAGAACGAAACACTGCCCAGTCCTGCACCATCCTCACAATTGTTGTTATGCTTGAGCCCATTGTTGCAGCCACCGTGTCAATCCACTTAGTCTCCATCAATGCATCCCTCCCTTCCAACAGAACATAATGGAGAAGACATTCATAGGCTACCATCTGAGAGTCCTTCACAACTGGGGAGGAGATTGGGGAATTTCCCAGGGATGGAAGTCAAGCCCTTGCCCCAGAGTTCCTGGTATTCCACAGTCATCCAGATTCCCCCCGGGCTACTCTTCAGTTCATTATAGAGACCCCTATGGTGTGGTTAGAGGATGCCCTCCAAAATACATCCCCCATCACTTCTGAAAATTCACCTCAGAGAGCTGGTCTCGGTTCTTGTTGAGATGCACATTGAGGCCTATGAATAGCATCAGTAGGAGGGAAACAGCCCAGGAAGCAGAGGTTGGAGATGCTGGGGAGCTTTCCAGCTTGGAGAAGATGGATTTAGAACCCAGGCCTGCCACAGCCAGCATGGCTTTGTTACAGTCGGGAAAAAGTAAAAGATACACTCATTTTGTGTATTCACAACTGCTGTGTTGAGGTAGGTGTTAACAAGGGTTCTAACTCCTGTTAACTCTGCCCCCTTACTTTTCTTGAAGTCAACTTACAATCAGTATTTATCTTGGATGCTCGGTACTTTGATATACACTCCACTCTAGTACCCAGAGGAGTTACTATACATTTATTTAATACGAAAATGCCTGTAATTTTAAGTTTTTAAGCGTTATGTCTTCAACTGTGTAAACCAGAAGGCATAGGAAGGAAATATGTCAAAATTTTAATAGCAGTTGACTCCAGGTGGCAGAATTTTGGGTAGATATATATTAGTCTTAGAAGAAACACAACCAGAATGTTCCTTAGAAGTGAGGATGGCAAGACTTCAACTCCCTTACTTTGGACACGTCATCGGGAAAGGTCATGTTTGGTTAAGTGGAGGACCAACGAAAATGAGGAAAACTGTCAGTGGGATGGATTGACACAGTAGCCACAACAATGGACTCAAACATACTAAAATTATGAAGATGGTGCAGGACCAGGCAATGTTTCATTCTGTCAAAGGTAAGGTTGCCATGAGTCGGAGCCTACTTAACAGCAAATAACTATAAGAACATATTTTCTGCTTTTGTAAAAAACACTTTTATACATTTACCACATTTCCCACAATGATAATATATCACTTTGCTCACGAGACAAAAACTAAATTAAAATAAATACTTAACAAAATCAAAAGTCCCAGGGTACATCTTCAGGTATAGCTGTATACAGGTGTTCGAACGTTGTCATCTGAAGACTGCATCTCTCCATATATCAGCTCTGCTTTTCACAGTGTTGGGATCATTTTTAAGCAGATTCTCCGTTTATATGGTGATGTGGTCTCCATCAGCTCGGGTTTACATTCTACCAGTTTAGCAACCCGCTGGTTACCACAAGAGTCCTGGGGTTAATTCTGATTTGGCCTAGCTCATATGCGCACTGATAAACCAATCACTGTGACCAGAGGGATTAAATACACTGGTTGCCTGGCTTATAGCTCACACCCACCCCTAGAGATCACTCAAACCACACGGATTAAAGATGAAGGAGGAGTCATTCCCCCAAGGGAAACTGGGAATCTGTTGTCTGGAGAAGTGGGAGTGGGTGCAAGACAGGCAAAAACAACAGACGTCCACTCAAGTATGTTTTTCTGATGAAGGTGCTTAGATCTCTTAGTCCAATCTTGTCACTGTACAGATAAAGAAACTATTGTCCAGCCCTCTGCCTCCTACTCCTTGTTCCCAAAACTAATCCTTCCTAGATCTAGAATGTATCAAGCCTACCCTTAGCTTTCTTTTCAGTGGATTAAATAATCCCAGTTCTTTTAATGATTCTTCATAAAATTTATGACCCACTTTCAGCACCTGACCTCAAGCTGCTCAGTATTTTCCCTTTGGTAAGTTTTCTTTCCAGGGCTGACTCTTACCTCTGCCCAGGCCGTCACCTTAGAAAGGACACCCATGCCATGAACCACCACGAAAAGCCCCTTGCGGAGGGCAGAGGAGCCCTTCACTGACCCACTGGGGAAGTGGAGCAGGCGGCAAGTGGAAAGACCTTCCAGACAGTCCGACTTCGTGATGCAAAGGCAGATGAGGAAGACGAACCCGAATGTCGTTCCTTCACCTAAAAGCCCCACATTCCATTGTTTGGCACACCAACACACAGGAATTTAGTATCCTCTGATTGGGTAAGAATCTCTGTCTAATTAGAGAAGAACAAAATATTTTTATACCTTTTGTCCAAGATACACTGTATTGATTACTGAATCCAAGATGCAGTGATACATCTAGCTCTAAATCTTACTAACAACAACAACAAAAAACCCAGTTACATCGAGTTGATTCCGACTCATGGCGACCCCATGGGTTGCACAGTAGATGTGTGCTCTACCGGGTTTTCATGGTTGTGATCTTTGGCAAGCAGATTGCCGGGCCTTTCTTCCTCTGCGTAGTTTCAAATCGCCAGCCTTTCAGTTAGTAACAGAGTACTTAACCGTTGGCACAACCCAGGGACTAAGATCCTAAGATCGCTTAAAACTAACGTCAGTTTCCAGAAAGTTGGTACCATATTATTTGTGGTGAAAAATTAGCACTACAAACAAATAATAGTTTCACTAATAATTTCACCAGAGAAAACTATCTTCACTTCTCACTATTGGAGCCCTGGTGGTGCAGTGGTTAAGAGCTTGGCTGCTAACCAAGGAGTCAGCAGTTCAAATCCACCAGCTGCTCCTTGGATACCCTATGGGGCAGATCTACTCTGTCCTACAGGGTTGCTATGAGTCAGAATCAACTCAACAACAGTGGGTCTTACCATAAGAGTTTGAAGGACAGCACATCAGTTTACACGGACATCTGCCCAAAACTCATAATTCATCCCCAAATGACGGAAGCAAAAGCTCTGCAGGTCTGTGAAGAGGAAAACAGATATGAATTTCACAAAGTACTAAGACTGCTCAAGATATGGGCCAAAGCCATCCCCCTTGGGCTTTGTAGTATCATGTCCTCAGGCAAAGTGGAGCTCGGGCTGGAGGGAACACAAACAGGACATTACAAAGAAGATGCAGGGTGCAGCAGGATGTGCTGTTTATGACTTAGGGGCCCTTATCCCCTTTGAGTCAGCAATAATAACAATATTTAGCACTCCCAGGGTGCTTTTGAAACCTTAGACACCCCTCAAAGCTCTACCATGGCTCCAAGGCTCCACATTGCTGAGAAAGGTCATTTTTACAAACGTCCTGTAATCTGATGTCCTCCATGCTGGTAGACACGTGGGGATGGGGGAGAACCAACCCTAACTGAGTGCCAAGTGTGGCTGTAACACCCACCCCACCGAGCTTCCAGCAGCCACTGGCGCCCGTCCCCATTGTTCACGGCACAGAAGCCAGAGTGACCCTTTCAGGATAGCTGATCACGTCACTCCTCTGCTCAAACATTGCAATGATCTTGTATCAATCTTAGGACAAAGGTCACAATCCTAACGAGGTCTTCAGGACTTGGTGTCGGGCTCCCACGCACCTCCCTACCTTCGTCTCTCACTGCTCTTCCTGTTCCTGTCCTGCTGCCCTTCTGTAAGTTTCTCAAGCATTCCAGGAAGGCACCTCCTCACCCCAGAGCAGCACAAGCTGTTCCCTCCACGTGGAACTCTCTCCCCACCCCACTCCTCTGCTTTGTCTCACACGCATACTTCAGATCTCAGCTTAAAGGTCTGTTCCTCAATAAATTTCCCTGGTCCACCCCAGGCTGGTTTACTTCTCCCAGCACCAAGAACCTTTCCCTCAAGAATTTATCACAATATACAATTACGCAGCTATGCTCACGATTGTTTGATTAATGTCTTCCTCCCTCACTAGGCTGCGATCTCCATAAGGGCAAGACCCATGGTTTTGCTCACCATGTTATTTCCTGATGCCTGAAAGAGGTACAGCACAGGTTCTCAACAAACATTTGGTGCGTGAATGAATGGCAGAGTGCTGTTCCCACCCTTTATAAATGCAATATTGGGTTCATGCCCACGACCCAGCTCAGCTTATAATCAGCATGCACGTTTCTATCCCGTACACAGTAAAGGTTTCCTCTTGTGTCTCATCCTCTAGAATTTATAGAATTGTGATCGCTTTAATTCAAACATCTCTGTCCCTCAGAAAGAAAGATAATCACAGCCTCCTAGTGCTAAAGGGGACTCAGGTATCATGACTGGACAGTGTAAACATTAGACAAGAATGTTTAGCAGTCCAGTCAGGATAACCAAGCTTTCTAAATCTTTTTACTGTTAGAGATTCTCTCCCTGCCCCAGAAATCCAGTCAAATTCCACTTAAATGGTTTTCTACCCTAACAGACAAGGAAAATTTCTCCTGCTTGCCTTCCACATACTACCCATCTGACTGGCTGTCTGGAAATGAAGATGAACCAACTGATTAGTACTTTCCTCACAAAGCTCTCTGTGTGGTTGATGGATACTATGCCCCCTTTTCTCCTGTTTTCATTCCTTCCCTTAAAGTGGTTTTTGTTCTCAACTTCTGTGGGGTGGTCATGGAAAAGACAGCTTTGTGTGAAAAGATCGGGATACATCACTCTGCCAAGCAGGGAATCCATTGTGAGGTCGTGATCACCAACCCTGCTAGTGCCAGGACTTCCTCTTCAGCGGCCATGGTACCATGGGCTCCAGAGTAGCTAGAGGAATGTGAACTTCCCTATAATGTAAAGCCTGCCCAGTCACCTGGACACAGCTCTGGTCCAGGGTGGCTGCTGGGAAGTGTTTCTCTGCTTGATCCACTCGAGCCACCTTTAGGCCAAAGCCCCATTCAAGTATCAGTCTACCAGCTTGAGGGTGCCTGGCTTCTCCTGGCTGTCCTGGCCTCTCTTGGCTTCGGACGGCTACCCCCTTTTATCCTCCAAGCCAAAGCCTTTTTCTCTTCTCTCTCCTCATATTATCTGTGGTTGGCCTATTGGGAAGACTCTCAATGGCCCTTCCAAAACTGAGCCCCAGTCATTAGCAACTGGCATGCTGCCCAGTACTCAAGGGAAGAGAATGCTTATTCTTCCTCAAACTCCATGGAGAGAAGGAGAGAGAAGGGGAGAGGCTGCCCCTCAGTCCAGAGAAGGCGGCCCTTATACCCAGAATGAGCCACACAGCTCTTTCAGAATGGTAAACATCTTGAAAGGAAAAGACGATAAAAGTTGAGTATTCATTTAAAGAAAAGGTTTATATCCTGCGTTTCAGACTTTGATTCATTTAACTCTCACAAATATCTCCAATTAAAAAAAATGGTGATTAGATTCTTTATATTCAAGGGGTTCTATGGAAAGAAACACTCGTTTGTTTACGGTATATTTTGTTTGATATTCATTTTTTTAAACCTACAAGCTTAACTGAAAATCAATTTTCATTAAACACGTAAACAATGATTATAAACTTAAATTACCTTAAATGATTTAAGCAACAATTAGAAATTTAGTACAGCTAATTTTTGAACACTTCAAACACAAACATGATGATTACAGAATTCTTAAACCTATTTTAAAATATCAACCCAACTGGATATAATTCATTTCCTAATTATTTCTGTACTTGTAACTCTCCTAAAGTCACACAAAAATGGAGCACAATAATATTTATTTTTATATCTTTCCGGTATTATACGAATCTCCCAGGCCAAAAAGGAAAAATGAGTGGTATCACTCAGTGTCCTGTCAGGAAAACAGAACCTACTTGAGGAATTTCTGACAGAAAATTTAATAGAGGTGGCTACCAGAGCACTGGAGGAACAGAATAGGGAGGTGAGTTTACCCAAAGTAGACAGCTGCAGAGGACACCTACAACCTCAGACTGCAACAGAAGGGGAGGTGGGTTACCAGAGTGTACCATGACTGCACACCGTACATCAGCACACCCCCCACTGCCACCGCCGCACACCGCACATCAGCACACCCCCCGCTGCCACCGCCACGCACCGCGCATCAGCACACCCTCCACTGCACACCGCACATCAGCACACCCTCCACTGCACACCGTACAGCAGCACACACTCCGCTGTCACCGCCGCACACAGCGCATCAGCACACCCCCGCTGCCACTGCCGCACACCGCACATCAGCACACCCTCCACTGCACACCGCACATCAGCACACCCTCCACTGCACACCGTACAGCAGCACACCCTCCACTGCACACCACACATCAGCACACCCTCCACTGCACACCGTACAGCAGCACAC
>NW_004443998.1:1844512-1865047 GCF_000243295.1 Trichechus manatus latirostris
CAGCACACCCTCCACTGCACACCGTACAGCAGCACACCCTCCGCTGTCACCGCCGCACACCGCGCATCAGCACACCCTCCACTGCACACCGTATAGCAGCACACCCTCCACTGCACACCATACAACAGCACACCCCCTGCTGCCACCGCCGCACACCGCACATCAGCACACCCGTCGCTGTCACCGCCGCACACCGCACATCAGCACACCCGTCGCTGTCACCGCCGCACACCACGCATCAGCACACCCTCCACTGCACACCGTACAGCAGCACACCCTCCACTGCCACCGCCGCACACCGCACATCAGCACACCCGTCACTGTCACCGCCGCACACCACGCATCAGCACACCCTCCACTGCACACCGTACAGCAGCACACCCTCCGCTGCCACCGCCGCACACCGCACATCAGCACACCCTCTGCTGCCACCGCTGCACACCGTACAGCAGCACACCCTCCACCGCACACCGTACAGCAGCACACCCTCTGCCGCACACCATACAGCAGCACCCCCTCCGCTGCCACCGCTGTGCAGGACACCTGAAGCCCACCCTCCCACCTGCATGGCAGAGCCACCCCTGACAGTGTCAGCGCCAAACCCAGCAGCGCCCTTCAGCCCTCTCTCCTCACAGATAGAGTGTGCACCCATACTTTATAAGATGTCACATCCTGATCCTAACAGAAGAAATAAAAAGCCCCCATGTGTTACGTTCTCCTACTTGCTATAATCAATGACTCTCACTTTTAGGAGCCCTGGTGGTGCAGTGGTTAAGAGCTCAGCTGCTAACCAAAAGGCTGGCAGTTCAAATCCACCAACTGCTCCTTGGAAACCCTATGGGGCAGTTCTACTCTGTCCTTATAGGGTGGCTATGAGTCCCAATTGACTCATAGATTAGAAAAGGAGAAAAATAAAAAACTAGTGAACTCAACATTCGGTTCAAGAAGTTATAAAAATAACACTAAACAAATAAAAAGGAAGGACTTAATAAATGTAAGAGCAGAAATGAATGAAAGAGAAAAGGTAATACTCAGGTTCAATAAAACCAAAAGCTGACTATTTACAAAACTTTGAAAATGGATAAAACTCTCACAATACTAATCAAGAGTAAAAGAAAAAAGGGACAAATCAACAATAGTAACTATTAAAATGAAATATATATACCAGCATAGGAAATTTTTTACATTTCATGAGAAATATTAAGACAACAATATGACAATAAATAATTAGATGCAGTGGTCAATTTTCTAGAAAAATGTAGAAAGCCAAACTTCAATCAAGAAGAATAAAAACCTAAAAGTATCCATAAGCATTTAAAAATCAAGCCGAACAACAACCAAAAAACCAACCATTTCAAAATAAAAAAGCAACAGTCCTTCATGATTTTGGTTATGGATTGAATTGTGTCTCCCCAAAATATCCGTTGTAAATTCTAACCACTATACCTTTGGATGTAATCCCATTTGGGAATAAAGTTCTCTTTGTTATGTTAATGGACCATATCCGTGTCGGGTGTGTTTTAAATCAATCACTTCTGAGATGTAGAAAGAGCGGATTAGCCATGGAAGCAAAGAAGCACAGGCTGGGGAGACAGACGCCACATGAAGATCGCCAAGGAGCCAAGACACAGAAGCTGAAAATAGACAAGGACCTTCCAGAGCTGACAGATAGAGACAGCCTTCTTCTATAGCTGGTGCTGTGAATTTGGATTTCTAGCCTCCTAATCTGTGAAAAAAATAAATTTCTGTTCATTAAAGCCATCCAAGTGTTGTATTGCTGTTATAGCAGCACTAAGAAACTAAGAGAGTTTTGCAACTGAGTTTTATTAAACCTTCAAAGAAAGATAAAAATGTCAAATAAGACATTAATTAGCAAGCTCAATGCAGCAACGTATCGAAACTTTAAAAAAAGAAGACCAAGTAAGTTTTGCTCCCAGAATGAAATGATGGCTTAACTTTAGAAAATCCGTCAATGCAGGAACCAGCTGAACATGTTTTAAAATATGTATATATAAGATGTTGTTGTCGGGGCCCTGGCAGCGCAGTGGTTAAGAGCTTGGCTGCTAACCAAAAGGCGGGCAGTTTGAATCCACCAGCTGCTCCTTGGAAGCCCTATGGGGCAGTTGTACTCTGTTCTATAACGGTCACTATGAGTCAAAATCGACTTGAAGGCAACAGGTTTTGTTTGGTTGTTGTTGTTAGTTACCAGCAGTTGATACCAACTCATGGCGACCACATGTGTGCAGAGTAGAACTGTGCCATAGAGTTCGCAAGGTCTTGACCTTTTGAAAGCAGATCGCCAGGCCTGTCTTCTGAGGCACTCTGGGTGAGCTCAAACCACACTATGGAGCTTAACCGTTTGCACCACCCAGGGATTCCTTATTAGATATATAGAGAGGATGAGCTTATCTCAACAGATCTCGAGAAGGCATTTAACAGTGTTCAAAGCCCATTTATAAATAAATAAATAACACAGTCTTAAAAGTCTTAAAGTAAACTTCTGTATCATATCCTTAATTTTTTTTCAGCCTTTCCATCATACCAATTCTATCAAATCCCCTTTCTCCCACAGTGTTCCCTCATGGAGGGCTTCCCCTCTGGATCCATTTTCCATCCTGCTCTCTTCCCTGGGAGGCTGACCTGTCTGGAATCCATCCACAGGGCTCCCATGACTTCTTGCTTCCATCAGCTTTATCAGTGGAGATCCCTGACCAAAGAAGGCAAGTGAGGTTAGGGCACGTCTTCTCCCAGCTTCCTCCGTGGACTTCCGCCTGGGCCGGACTTCCGCCTGGGCTTCCTGCGTCTCCAACCAGAGGCCACACCTCCTGAGAGATGCTCTCTCCACGTAGTCTTGCTCTCTCCAGGGTCCTCTGTCCCATTCGCTTAGGGGTACGATGGCCCCCACTGTCATTACCGTATGGTTTCCTTAGATCCCGCCCACACCTTCATTGCCCTTCTCAAGTTACGCCGAGTAAGTGTGCCATTTATTCTCAACTGGGACACTGACTACTATACCTGGCATAAATTCTGCTTTTTGCAGAGTTTAATCCTACTAGGCAAGTTCCTTAACCTGTCTTGAGTTAGTCCATCTGTCAAATGACGCTGTCGTGGGAATTAGTTTAGATGATCTGCATAACCTCCCCCAGCAAGCCCTATGAGCTAGGTGGACGGGTCAGTCAATGGGCTGTTAATAATCATGCTGGTTGTTATTGTTACCGCTAATCCTTCTTCACTGCTACCCAGTGATCTGAGTAGCACCATAACCAAAAATCCAGTTACCATCGCGTTAACCCTGACTCATGTCAACCCCGTGTGTGTCAGAGCAGAACGGTACTCCACAGGGTTTTCAGTGGCCTTTCTCTGAGTTACCTCTGGGTGGATTCAAACTTCCAGCCTTTCATTTAGCAGCGGAGGACGCTAACCGTTTGTACCACCCAGGAACTCCATAGCTGGTCAAAAACACTAAAGCTGAACTTAGACAGGATGGCTGAAATATAACTTCCCGAAGTTTTCCTAAGGTCATCATCCTATTAATGAGCATTACACACTTGTTACAAAGTGAAATTACATAGAGTGTTCCCATACTGAGAGAATTGTCATCCGTCCACCTACGATGAATGGACCAGGCCAGTTCATCTCCTGCAACAAGAGAAGCCTTTGTTATTTGGAAGGCCAGGTCGCCCCTATTACTCACATCCCACAGACACCGGCAGGCTAGGCGGCCTCAGCACAGTCAGCAATGCTGTTGCAAATGCAGGTCTCCATAAAGAGTAGCCAACACAAACCAGGGGTGGAGCCAGGCCAGTGCCCACTCGTGCACCTGTGTGCATTTCGGAGGGCTGCAGGCCTCCTGCGGCCATTCTGCCAGCCAGTGGCTGTGACATTGATCCTCGCATACCTGACAACAATCACGTCATGGGCAGGTTGTCCCCATCCAAGTTCGATTTTATAGACGTATTTTTTAAATATTACAATTACAGATTGCAACACAGGATACCTTGCTTTAATTGGTATGACCTACTGAACTATTCAAAGAAAATTGCACAACGAAACGTGTGAAAACAATGTCGTAAACTCTTGATTGCCTATCCCACGGAGGGAGACGGCAAACTTTAAAATCACAGGTATTTATCTTGTGTTATTTTTACAGGTTATTTAATTCCCTCTCCCTCAAATTATACTTTGTGTGGAGAGTTGGTGCCTTAGGTCACATGAAGTGTGAGGGACTTCGGTGGGGTGACAGACATGACCTATATCTTGACTGCAGTGCTGGGTACATGAGTCAACACATTTGTCAAAACTTACGGAACTGCACACCTAAGATCCGGGAATTTCTCTGTAGGTGTTATCTTGACTGACAAAAAAACAAAACAAAAACAAGGGCACAAATACGGGAATAAAAATTACACGTAAGTTATACGAGGCTCCACGTGAAGTTCTATCCCACTTTACTGACTTCTTTTTCTTTAACTGTTGTGCTTTAAGTGAAAGTTTACAATTCAAGTTAGTCTCTCATACAAAAATTTAAACATACATTGTTGTGTGACCCTAGTTGCTCTTCCTATACCGTGACAGCACACTCTTTCTTTCCACCCTGGATTACTGGTGAGAAGTGACTCAGAGGCCTGTGAGTGGCAAAAGGGAGCCAACTAAGGATTAGGCCTTTGCTGGAAATAAACCGCCCACATAATTACAGGGTCAACGCCTCAGTTATCTGCGCGCCTTCCAAGTAGTGTTGATCTGATGACACCCTACCTTTTCTGGAACATGCTTCAGCCCCAAAGGGATCTTGATTTTTCATAAGACATGTGCCCAAAGCCTATCGGGTTACCCTCAATGGCCAAAACACAGATCCATTGCCAGCTGGCTGAAAAAGAAAACTTCAGATTATTGATGGACAGCTTGATGTTAATCTAAATGGAAGTTTCAGGTGGGGTGCCACAGGGCTGTGTCCCAAACATTTTTATCAACAATTTGGATGAGGGCACAGAGGACAAATGTTCAGACACCATACACTGGGTGACACCACCAATCAGAAGGGCCACGGTCTCACTGTTCACGTCACCTGAGCAGAGGTGCCGACTAGGTCCAAGTCAGTAAGATTAAACCAGAATCAATTTTAAAAACAAACTGCAGTTCGGTTGAAAAGGTCAGTTGTCAAATATAAGGTGTGGGTGGGGTAACCTAGCTTGAGGGAAGTTTATGGAAAAACTCTATGATTTTAATTGCTCAGAACCAAACCAAACTTGTTGCTTTTGAGTCAATTCCGACTCTTAGCGACCCTACAGGACAGAGTAGAGCTGCCCCACAGGATTTCCAAGGAGCAGCTGGTGGACTGGAACTGCCGACCTTTTGATTAGCAGCCAAGCTCTTAACCACTGCACCACCAGGTCTCCCAGTGGTGTGATACGGCTGGTTAGAAACTGAACACATGGACAGGCAGGACACTAAATTCAGCACTGAGAACCTCCTCCGTCCCAGGTGCCACGTTTTAAGAGCGGCATCGACAGACTTCAGTGTGCACTAGAGAGAGCCATCAGGGTGGTAGGACAAGTGGAACTTCGTCCTGCTGTGAACATTTCAGGAAATGGAGTGGTCTAGCCTGAAAAACAGTAGACAGGTAGAGGCAAAGTGACCAGCTGTCCTGGTTTGCCCAGGACCGAGGGGGTTCCCAGGACACAAGACTTTCGGCATTAAAACTGGGTAGAGTCGGCCACCCTACATAGCGGTGAGGAGGAGGGAAAAGGTGCTGGGGCAAACAGATGCTGACTCCAGATGCTGGAGAGGCTTCTTCAGTTGATGGAAGTGGACCAGGACCACGGCAGCAGTTACCCAGAGGCAGAGCTGTGCTCAAGGCAGGCTCTGAGGTTGCCAAGGACTTTCCTAGGAAGAACGAGCAGCCGCGGTCGGTGTGTGAGAGGAGGGGCTCATACAGGCCCTTTAAACACACACACACATACATGTACACATGCATACACACATGTGTACACATGTATACAGACACACACATACATACACACACACATCACACACGCATACACATGCATACACACCCATAAACACATGCGCACATATGCATACACATGTACACGGACACACACACACACATACACACACATTCACATACACGCACACACACACATGCACACACATATACACACACACACCAGAAAATTCATCATCATTAAAACCTGAACTTTTAAAGGAATCCACACGGGATTAATCACAACAGGAAACCACATGGGATTAATCACAACAGCATCCTGATACGTTTGGAAAACGACTGAACAGATGCAGTGAGACACGGCTTTTCCCTTCCGTAGAGAAGGCTCAGTGCCCACGTCCCTCACCAGTACTGCGACCCCCACCCCTCCCCACCCCTGCCCTGAGTTTGCCGTCCTCGGGGGAAAGGTGAGGTTGGATGATGCCAAGATTCCTTTCAACGCCAAGGTTCTATATTTTTCCTTATAATTTATATGTAACTTGATATTGCTCCCCTCTGACACTCACACTTACACAGGAGTGTCTTAGGTGTTCTAGAAACTGACATCAAGTGAGGAGGTTATGATGTGAAAAGCAGACACACTGCAGCCCTGATGAGCCGCAGCCCTAAACCCAGGCCCGTGCTCAGGGAGCTCCCTCAGTCTGAGGAGGAGGACGACACAGGGACGAGGGCCACCCGTGTGTCCTCTGCAGGGGTAGCTGCTGACCGCAGGAGCCCATGATGGGAGGATGGAAGGGCTGGAAGGCAGAAGAAGGCTCCCAGGTGGTGCCACCTCCAGCCCAGCCCTGAGGAGCAGCTGTTCAGCCGGGAAAGGAGTGGGGGAGGCAGGAAGGGGAGGACCCTGCCTCAGGACGGGGGATGCAAGGCATGGGGAGCCAGGGCTGCGAACTTGAACGGGGGGCTCTGAGGCCGACTCCAGATGCCAAAGGCAAAGGCCTCGGGGCCAGTGTTGGAGGGGTCAGGAGTTGAGATGAGGGGTGTGAAGTCAGGCAACTTTGAATCCTAGGTCTGCCACTTACTGGCTGTGTGACTTCAGCATGTTATAAAACCCTCTAAACCTTAGATTCCTCGCCTGTCCAATGTCCTGTCGAGTGCTTGGCAGTAACTGTTCAGGGAACAGTGATGAACCTTTCTGCTACTATGCTTATTCTCATCACCATCAGTGGCCCCCAAACAGTTATCTTCTCCTTTGCCAAACTCCATGCTGCCTGGGCAGAGCCCTCGCAAATAACATAAAACCTGACAAACAGAGGTTCTGCCTAGTGAAGGGCTTGCTTTGCTGACATCAGAGGAAGCCTGGAGTTCAGCTGCTGCTGGTGATGTCAGCAAAGAGGCAGGTGCCTTCTCTCTTCCTGCTCCAACTTCCCAGTGTGTAGCTTTGGTCTTCACAGCCTCAGAGTGGCTGCTGCATCTCCACCCCTTGCATCTGCATTCCAGGAAGGAGAAAGGGAAGGGTGAAGGGCAAAGGGCAATAAGAGCATGTCAGCTGAACCAGACTTGTTTTAAAAACCTTTCCCAGAAGCCCCTCACAGAAACTTCTTGCATGCCACTGACTAGCATCAGGTCACACGGCTGCCCCTAGAGCAAGGGTGCTGGCCCAGTGAGTATTTAGCTGGACACATCAGCACCCTGAACGATGCTGGGTTGGTTAGTAAGAAGAGGAGAATGTACATTAGGTAGGCAGTGAGAAGTTCTTCTCTGGACAGATACACTCAGCTTTTGCCCAGATCTCACCTTGGGGCAAGTCGACACTAAAACCCGGGCAGTCACGGGTACAGAGACCAAGCTTACTAGTGCTTCCCAGGGCAGAGAGGGAGAGGGAAAGGGGGAGGCTTTGCTCAGGGGGCACTGAGTTTCTGTTAATGGTGGTGGAATAATTTGGAAAAGGGTAATGCTGGTGTTTGCACAACGTGATGAACATGATCCATGTCACTGCATTAGACATGCAAACATTGTTCAGTTGGTAAATGCTTTGTTATATACACCTGTGTGTGTACGGAGCCCTGGTGGCGCAGTGGTTAAGAGCTCAGCTGCTAACCAAAAGGTTGGCGGAGTGAATCCACCAGCCACTCCTTGGAAACCCTGTGGGGCAGTTCTGCTCTGTCCCTGTCCTGTAGGGTCGTACGAGTCAGAATTGACTCAACAGCAACAGGTTCGCTGTTTCGGTAGTGGGACGTATATGTCTGCATATGTACACATATGTGTATACCACCACCAAAAACAAAAACTGCCAGTTCTTGTAACGAGGCCTGAGTGTGCAGCCCCAAACAGGGGTCGAGGACGTGAAGAAGCGGGGTTAGTGCTGGCTTGGTGCTGTGCCTCGGCGAGAGCTCCGTGACTCCCAAAGCAGAAGTGACCACAGTTGACCCTGGGCCCAGGAAATCTTTGTGCATGAAAAGCAGCACAGTTGGAAACGGAAAAAGGATTGGGTAAGTTTTTTTTTTTTTCCTCTCAAGATTTCAGTGGAATTGGCATAACTGTTAAAAAGAATATTCCATCAGGACTCTCTGTTCTAAAAACAAAGACAGAAATTACTGAAGGGTGGGCCAGGAGGAAGCAGGCCTTCTGCAGGGTGGGTAATATTACATAGTTTGTTTAGCCCATGTGTGTCAGAGCAGAACTGTGCCCCACAGGGTCTCCAATGACTCATTTTTTGAAATTAGATCACCAGGCCTTTCTTCAGAGGTGCCTCTGGGTGGACTCAACTTCCAACCTTTCGGTTAGCAATGTTAGCCGTGTGTTAACCATTTGCACCACCCAGGGACTCCTTTTAGCTATTGGGAAACACAGAGGAGCTAGCCCCGGTTGGACAATCCCCATTCACAGCTGAGTCCCTTTGCCTCAAGTCTCTCCAAGCCTGGAAGGCGCCGATGGATCAATGGATGTATGTACCTTGACCAGGTCGCCTTCCAGCCCCTCCACACAGGCTGCCACAGGCAGGAAGCATAGGAAGAGTTTTCCCATCACCCTAACTACACTTTCCTAAACCAGTGCTTCTTGAAGTCTGGTCCGCATACCTGCAGCTCCAGCAACACCTGGGAAGGTATTAGAAATGCAAAACCTCACGCCCATCCCAGGCCCGTTGTTTCAGAGTCTCTGGGGGTGGGGCCCAGCAAGCTGTGCTTGAAGAAGCCCACCAGGGGGTTCTGATGCCGCTCAACTTTGAGAACCACTATCCTAGATCAATGTCTAATAGCAGGGAAATACTCAGTAAGGTTTCCTTACGCAGTCGACAGTTTCCTAACACATATCACAAGAGAACTATTGAAACCAGTAAAAGTCAACTCAAGATCCTGGATTTTGTGTATCGAATGTGCTTAAAGAGAGTTTAGTGTGTGAGATGAATCAGAAAAACACTCTAAAGGCCTGTAATTAAATGTTGAAAAAATTTTTTAAAATTCTAATTACAATATCTCTTTATATCTGCCTTGAAGGTTGTAGCAAGAAATGATACATTTGTGAAAATAGATATTGTTAGCATTTTGGGCTCCATTTTGGGATAAGATGTATCAAAAAGTTTTGCTTAATACCATCACTGTTATGGCCCCAGTTATTGAGCAAGGCCGCAGTTTTACATGGCATCCAACAGACCCTGCTCTTGGCAAGGACAGCCTCGCCCGCTAGCTGCCGCTGTGGTTGGCATTTGTGCCGTTTCAGATATTGCCGGCTCTCCACTTCTGGGGTGCCTGATGATATTGTATCTGTCTACCACGGGGTAGAAGAAGTTAGGCATGGCCATGTGACATGCTTTGGCCAATAACATTAAGAAAAAAAAAGAATCAAAAGATAGAATGATTTTAGTCAACGTTTCCTCTTTATACTAAAGAACGGTTACGTTCTGTTATCACCAGTGAAGAGAAAATTATTTTTGCGTTAGCGTGTACTTACAAAAATTAGTGTTCCTGTGATCAAACTCACTTTGTACATTTTAAGTCTTTTCAGCCTACGTGTACAGGGACTTTGAGGAAACCTCTAAGAACAAACGCCCATTTGGGCTTCCAGATCTTCCACCCTTTCCCTTTACCTCAGGTAGCTTCACTGCTAACCTGTGTTTGGCCTTCCCTTCAATTCCTTCACTCAAGCCACCCGTTCTGCCTGGAACAGTCCACCCCTTGCTGGTCCCACAACCTGACGACTCTTCTAAACCTACCATAAAACCAGCTTCTCTTGACTTGCTTCCCTCCTTAAAAATCCACCTACCACCTCACTGCATTCCAAGGAATTCAACCAACCTCTCTGTGTATTTGTCTCCTAAGTCATCCAGGTGATTGTGTAACCTCTTTATTACTCAGTTGCTTGACCTATCAGTGCTTTTATTTGTCCTCACTATTATACACACTCCCCGTTATGTACCCTGTGGAAGAATTGGGGGTGGTGGCAAAGTCAATCGGTTTTCTAACTCATTGTCCTGTCACCTAGGCTGCCATGTGTGGGCAGATGTCATCCTCTGTGGTATGAGGAGTTGGCTTTGGTTGACTCAGATAACACACTCAGTGGAAGCTTGATTGATGAACACTTGTGCCATAAACAGAGTTTCATAACTTAATCACTCTGGGAAGTTCATGGTATACAAATATTAACCACTGTGAAAGATTTTTCTTTGAGAACATAAAATTTTAAGTATTATTGCCAGGAAAAAAACAAAATTTAAAATCCTTTTTTCATTCTTCTTTGAGAATACAGCATCTTCTCAAAGAGGAAAGAACAAACTTCACTCTTTCAAGCTTTATTTCAATACCTTTTTCTTGGAAAACTAAATGTGCCAATCTGTAATTTGCTTTACTTCTCAGTTACAGTTCACCAAGTTAATCCATTCTTGGATAAGCCAACTCTTACGCTAAGTGACTAATGGAAAACCAAACTGGCATGCCAAATTCACTGGAAAATACGGAATTGAACTCTAAAGATGTTGTATTCTTACTAGCACAACATGCCAAAAATGAGGGCTTACTTAGGAAAGTTGCAAAATGCAATACATGCCGTACTGACCATATTCATCTCCTGCCATTACAAAACCATCTGTTGGCAATTATGCATGAAAAAGTGCTTGTCAAATCTTTGCACGAAACAAAAATTTTCTCAAAGCCACATAACATAAATTACTTTTATTTTTAAAGGTTAAGACATGATGGTTTTTAAGAGGACTGTTTCATGTCCATAGAGGGTGGAGCCGAGAAATATATAACAGTTTCTTTAATCTGCTCAAGCTCAATAATATCCCACATCAAGAGTAGTCGAGCAAATAGTCTATCTCCAGTACATACTCAATACACTCATAGTCATACTCCACTACATAGTCAATACATCATGTTCATACTCCACTGCATACTCAATACACTCATGTTCATATGCTACTACATAGTCAATACACTCATGTTCATACTCCACTGCATACTCAATACACTCATGTTCATATGCTACTACATAGTCAATACACTCATGTTCATACTCCACTGCATACTCAATACACTCATGTTCATATGCTACTACATAGTCAATACACTCATGTTCATACTCCACTACATACTCAATACACTCATATTCCTACTCCACTACATAGTCAATACACTCATGTTCATACTCCACTGCATACTCAATACATTCATGTTCATACTCTACTACATACTCAATACACTCATATTCCTACTCCACTACATAGTCAATACACTCATATTCATACTCCACTACATAGTCAATACACTCGTGTTCACACTCCACTACAGTCAATACACTCATATTCATACTCCACTACATACTCAATATACTCATGTTCATACTCCACTACACACTCAATACACTCATGTTCATACTCCACTACATACTCAATACACTCATATTCATATGCTACTACATAGTCAATACACTCATATTCATACTCCACTACATACTCAATACACTCGTGTTCATACTCCACTACACAGTCAATACACTCATATTCATACTCCACTACACACTCAATACACTTATGTTCATACTCCACTACATACTCAATACACTCATGTTCATACTCCACTACACACTCAATACACTCATATTGATACTCCACTATATAGACAATGCCCAATATTGACATCACCAAAGAATTCTAATGTAGGAAGCTCGATGCTTTTTAATCTTCTTTAGCAGTCAGCTGGGTCTGCTTAGTCCAAAGGCTCTACTCACACAGGGTCCTAATGCCCAAGCTGTTGACTTCCTCCTGGGTCACAGGGTCAGCCTCTCAGGGTAGGGGGTGTTGTTAGCAGCACAGCAAGGGGTGAATAATGGTGAAAATCAGAGCAGCATCAACAGCGTGGGGGGATAGCTGCTGGGAGGCCCCAAACACCAGGGTCCCTCAACCCCACCTGTTCTAGGTGTATTGCCAGGGCTTAGTTAAAGGGCCATGGGGCCTGCGGCTCATGGCAGCTGGTTCCTGGGCCCTGTCTCACACCCTCCACGAGCCAGGGTAGCTGGGACAGCAGTGTCCAGCTCCTCAAGCCCAGTCCCCTGAAGCCCGTTGGCGACGGTACTTCAGCATTTAGCTATTCCCAGGTGAAAAGAAAGAGCCCTTCTCTAATTTTAAGGAAACACCTCTAAACTTTAAGGAAGACACACCTCAGCCATTCTGGGGAGGAGAGGAATGAAGAGTGAAGACCTCAGCAAGCCCTCCTCACCTGTTCTCCAGCCTCTTTATGACTCAGGGGGATGGGACAGGGCAGATGTGGAGGTTCAGGGACCACTGGGTGCCTCTATTTAGCACACTCACAGTTGCTGATGCCTGCAATCTGTTCAGTCAGAACACAGTCTCTTGGCTCAAGACTGTGTATTAGATTAACACTTCTGGGAGGAGCAACGTAGTAAGCCGTGACAGTCATTCACACCATAGTGTGAATTAACTTATTAATTTCTTCCCTGGAAGTTTTAATGTGGGAAAGCACAATTGAGCCTGAGACAAAATAAGAGTATAAAAAGACAAGGTTCAGGGGAAGAAAGACAGGCCTGACCTATACGGTGGAGGTGGGGGCCCGAGGGCAGGCTGGCTCTGGCTTTGCTGGATAATGGAATGGTAAAGCCTTGTAGAAATGGTGGCCTTCCTACTGGAGAAGAAACTGATAAGCTCATTTGTAAGCGGCAGTCCATTTATTAGCTTATTTAGTAGAGGTAACACACATTTAAAAGCACCATCACAAAGGCCACGTGGTGAAGTTTCTCTCCTACCCCGTCCCCCATCCTGTAATTGCCAGTCTTACAATTTCTTATGATCCTTTTCAGAGACAGCCTTTGCACAGTCCAACATTTATGTCTGTGTACAAGTTGTATATGCTATTTGTTTCTTTTTACACAAACTGTAGCATTCTATTGCTCTATTCTACACGTGGCTGTGCCTTAGCAGTAGTAAACCTGAGAGATGGTTCAGACGGGACATCCAGGTCCATCCCCTTCTTAATGGCTGCACAATATTCCTCTATGTGGAGGTACCGTAATTATTCAACCATGGAATTTAGATTGTTTTCCTGCCTTTTAGTCTTCATTCTTTCAATAAATACGTGTTGGCGCCTACTGCGTTCCAGGCACTGTTCTAGGGGACCTGGAGCAGAGGATGAGACATTGGACATCCTTTTCCTTGAGGAGTTTACAATCCACATATGGAGATAAGCATGCTTACACATACCTAAGTATGTGAATTTATCTTTACCGTAAATTCTAGAAGGGGAATTTCTGGGTCAAAGGGTACGCGCATTTCTGATTTTGATAGATATTGCAAATTATCTGCCGAAAAGTTGTATGAGTTTACTCTCTCACCATCTATACTGAATATCTTTTCATATTATTAAAAGTCACTAGAGCTTTACGTGCCATTATGTTTCTTGCACACAAACCAAGTTTTCTATATAAAAATGCTCAGGATAATCCTGGCAATGACTAAGGAACTAGGAAACATGACATATTTGGACCCTCTTATGGGGGAACACCGACTTCTGCATGGAGGCTGAAAGCCAGAACCTGCTCGCTAAGACTTCCTTCTTTCCTGTTCAAACAACCCGGTGGAAGAGAGACCCACGTGGGAGGTGGTGCACGTGACCCGAGACAACAGGCCCTTGGGAGAATGTGCCGTGCAGTTAACAACATCGCCCATGCACATGGCATTTGGCAAGGAGGAAAAATCTGCATGCATCACAAACATCATCTATGAACTGTACCAGTTTCTTCAGCTGCTGTAACAAAGCACCACCAACTGGGTGGCTTAAGGCAACAAAGTTATTGTCTCACAGTTTTGGAGGAGAGAAGCCCAAACTCAGGGTGTCACAGGGGCCATGTTCTCTCTAAAGGCTCTAGGGGAACATCCTTCCTCGTCTCTTCCAGCCATCAGGTAGCCCCAGGCGTTCCTTGGCTGGTAGATGTATCGCTCCAATCTCTGCCTCTGTCATCACACAGCATTCTTCCCTGTGTGTCTGTCTGTCTCTTCTCCTCTGTTTATAAAGACACCAGTCGTACTGGTTGGGGCCTACCCTGCTCCCGTATAAACCTCATGTTGACTATTTACATCTACAAAGACCCTATTTCCAAATAAGGTCCCACTGACAGGAATGGGGCTTAGGACTCCAATGTATCTTTTTGGGGGACATAATTCAATCCATAACACGGACTGAGAAAAAAAAAATATTAGTAAGACACACGACAGACCAAGAACTGATTTCCTTAGTATTTAAAGAGCTTCTATAAATCAATTAGAAATCCAACAATCCCACAGAAAAATGAACAAAAGGACTTGAACAGACAGTTCTCAGGGAAGGAAATATCCTCCTGTGTTCCAGAACATTTCTATTTCTAAAATGAATGCTATCATTAAAATTTTTTAAATGTGCATTTAAAAAGCCGTAATTACTGTTATAATGACATGTGCAAATACCTGGAGTTAGAAAACCAAAAGGAAGAACACGCTCGGCATTTCTCAAACTGAAAGAACTGAAAAAAAAATTCCAGCCTCAAGTTTTAATACGGAAGGATTCTACCGGGAAGATACTAAATGACACAGGAAGCATCAAAAGAAGATGGGGGACACAGAGTCACTGCACCAAAAAGAGTTAGTCGACCTTCAGCCATTTCAGGAGGCAGCATATGATCAAGAACCAACGGTACGGAAGGAAGAAGTCCAAGCTGCACTGAAAGCACGGGCAAAAAACAAGGCTCCAGGAATTGACGGAATATCAACTGAGATGTTTCAACTAACAGATGCAGCACTGGAACGATTCACTCGTCTATGCCCAGAAATCTCGAAGACAGCTACCTGGCCAATTGACTGGAAGAGATAGGTATTTGCGCGTCGTCCAAAGAAAGGTGATTCAACAGAATGTGGAAATTATTGAACAATATCATTAATATCACACACAAGTAAAGTTTTGCTGAAGATCATTCAAAAGCGGCTGCAGCAGTACATCAACAGGGAACTGTCAGACATTCAAGCCAGATTCAGAAGAGGACGTGGAATCAGGGATATCACTGCTGATGTCAGATGGATCCTGGCTGAAAGCAGAGAATACCAGAAAGATGTTTACCTGTGTTTTATTGACTATGTGAAGGCATTCGACTGTGTGGATCATAACATATTATGGATAACTTTGTGAAGAATGGGAATTCCAGAACACTTAATTGTGCTTATGAGGAACCTGTGCATAGATCAAGAGGCAGTCCTTTGAATAGAACAAGGGGATACTACATGGTTTAAAGTCAGGAAAGGTGTGTGTCAGGGTTGTATCCTTTCACCATACTTTTTCAGTCTGTATGCTGAGCAAATAATTCAAGAAACTGGACTATATGAAGAAGAATGGGGTGTCAGGATTGGAAGAAGACTCATTAACAACCTGCATTATGCAGATGACACAACCTTGCTTGCTGAAAGTGAAGAGGACTTGAAGCACTTACTGATGAAGATCAAAGACCACAGCCTTCAGTATGGATTACACCTCAATATAAAGAAAACAAAAATCCTCACAACTGAACCAATAAGCAACAACATGATAAATGGAGAAAAGATTAAAGCTGTCAAGGATTTCATTTTACTTGGATCCACAATCAACACCCACGGAAGCAGCAGTTAAGAAATCAAAGGATGCATTGCATTGGGCAAATCCGCTGCAAAAGACCTCCTTAAGTGTTGAAAAGCAAAGATGTCACCTTAAGGACTAAGGTGCGCCTGATCCAAGCCATGGTGTTTTCAATCACCTCACGTGCACGTGAAATCTGGACAATGAATAAGTAAGACCGAAGAAGAAACGACACCTTTGAATGTTGCAGTTTTTGGGCGGCGAAATGAACAAAAAAGACAGACACACACAAAGACAAACAGGACTGCAGCCCTGAGGACTTGCAGTAGTTTATTTTTAAGGTCTCCGCCTGGGCATTATTCCAAATATCTGGTAAGTTGTTTTGCTCCTTCAAAGCACATCAAGACTTTTGTAAATACCCGAACTTATCTTTTAAGGCTCACAGATCAGCAAGTTCTCAGAGACTCGGTGCTCCCTCCCGTTTGCAGGTGGGAACGGCACGTCTGCGTGCAGGACGTGCGGTCCGAATCCTGGAGACCTTGAAATCAGCTCGGGAGTGTCCGCGTCCAGATCATTCCCAGGCTGATTATTTCCCACATTTGAATTGTGGTGTTGGCGAAGAATATTGAATACACCATGGACTGCCAAAAGAAGGAACAAATGTGTCTTGGAGGAAGTACAACCAGAATGCCCCTTAAAAGCGAGGATGGCGAGACTTTGTCTCACATACTTTGGACATGTTACCCAGAGGGACCAGTCCCTGGAGAAGGACATCATGCTTGGTAAAGTAGAGGGTCAGCAAAAAAGAGGAAGACCCTCAACAAGATGGATTGACACAGTAGCTGCAACAACGTGCTCAAGCATAACAACGATTGTGAGGATGGCGCAGGGCCAGGCAGTGTTTCGTTCTGTTGTGCACAGGGTCACTACGAGTCAGAACCGACTTGACAGTGCCTAACAACAGCAGCTATTGTTATTACTATTGCTGTTCACAGAACTAACCTTGGGCTAATTCCCTGAACTCACACAGCAGCACTTGTTCTCTGGTCTCTTCTATCTGTCTTCCCTCTTCTTTGCAACTTTCCACGAAGCACTTCCTTCATAAATCACTTGCACACAATCTTCATCTCAGGGTCTGCTTGTAGCACCTCTGACGTAAGACACACTCTTTGTCCTTAGTACCAGAATCCTGATTTTTATTATGGAACATGGCCATGGCCATCCTGAACAAAGAATACATTTCCCAGCCTTCTTTGCAGCTAAGAACCAGATATGTTCTTGCCAGTGAAATACAGACAGCCCACAAAAGGAGGGTGTGCTCTTCCCCCACCTCCCTTCCTTTCCTTTGCTGATGGCTGGAGCTCATCTTGGACTCTGAGGACAAGGAATACACCCTCAGGGGTGGGAGCACAGGCGTGGAAAATCCCGAGCCTACAACTGCATGAAACTACCAACACCAACTGTGATTGCCTGTGACGCCGTCACCACCCCCCTTTTATGTGAGAAGTAAGTTTCCGTCTTAAACCAATGTCATATTTTTTTCTATGCAGCCAAATTTAATTCTAACTTATAAACCAAGTCAGCACTATAGAGGCTTGTCTTAGGCTAGGTTCTCTGGAGAAGCAAAATCAGTAAAGCATCTATATATAAGGAGAGATTTATATCAAGGAAATGGCTCAGGTGGTTGTAAAGGCTGGAAACTCCTAAGTCCGTGGGTCAGGCTGGAGCTTCTCCTGACACACGTGCTGCAGGGGCTGGCGAACCAAAGGCCAGCAGGTCAGACAGCAGGCCGCAGGCTCACAGACTGCGGAGGCTGACGCATCCCAAGATCGGCAGGTAAGCTGCTGGCTCAAGTCCCAAGAACCAAAGGTCAGATGAACAGGAGCCAGCTGCAGGATCCAAAGTAAGCGAAAGCCTGAGAGCCTTGTCAGAAAGTCCACCTATGTTGGATGCAGGCCACTCCTCCAAGGAAACTCCCTTTCACTGACTGGCTGCTCATAGTGGCTCCCATCATGGAGGTGATCACATTATATCAAATCTCATCATTGAAGTGATCACATCATCATACAACTGCCAAACTACATCATAATTGCCAAACCACTGAGAATCATGGCCCAGCCAAGTTGTCACACAACCTTAACCACCACAAAGCTGAAAAAAGGGCAGATACTTTTCCAGCCTCCTTTGAAGGTAGGAATTGTCAATGTGACCCACTTCTGGACAATATAAGATAAAGGAAGGTATGCAGGGAGGACAGGATCGGGAGAGAAAATATTCTTGGAAAGATTATTCTCCCCTGATGAAAACAAACAAACAACAAGAAGAAAAAAAAGTGCATTATGTGGCGCTCTCTTGCCACCCTGGAAACTCACCCTTTGCTTTCTTCCTTTGACGGCGGCATGTGAAAACGTGATATCTGGAGCTGTGGCAGCCATTATATAACCATGAAGCAACAAGTCAATGGAAAAAAGGCCAACCAGCTAAGGATAGCTGTGCAAAAGGATGGAGAGAGCCTGGACTCTTCGGAAAATCAGAGTCACCAAACCATCTCCAGGACCCCGTACTAGTGACCACTCATTCAGTCCACACAGGTCATTGGGTTGCCTATTACTTGCAGCTAAAAGTAGCCTAACAGACCCACTGGGGACAAAACACTGAAGTAGAATAAGGAAAATTCAATCTTCATATAACCTGGGGAGAGCCTTATTACTACATCCCCTTACAGGGGGAGATGGCTGGGTTCTGGGGAGATATTATCTATGTTAGTTAGGCTGTCTCTGAGGGCAAGAAACAGAAACCTCAGCTTCAACGGACTTATAAGAAATGAGATGCAGGGTCAGTTGATTCAAGGACTCATCAATGTCATCAGGAACCCAGGGTTCTCCCTTTTCTCTGCTCTGCCACTCTGGGAACTGGCTTCATTCTCAGGCTACTAGGAAGACGGGGGTACACTGGCAGGTGGCATGTCCAGACACACAAGGGCCTATCCAGTCCTGCATGATCTGTCACCCCCTCACACACACACCCTATCCTCTGACTTCTCCTCCTCAAACTCTCCCCCTTGTCTTCTCCCTCCAGCCTCACTGTCTTGCTCTTTCTCCTGCCTCAGGGACTCTGCACTTGCTATTCCTTTCCTTGTGCCTATAGTGCTCTTCCCTGTAGAGGGTCAGAGAAAGAGAGGAAGACCCTTGACGAGATGGATTGACACAGTGGCTGCAACAATGGGCTCAAACATAGCAACGATTGTGAGGATGGGGCAGGACCCGGCAGTGTTTCGTTCTGTTGTACACACGGTCACTATGGATCAGAGTCGACTGGACCGCACCTCACAACAACATCGGCGTTTTCACGTGGCTTATCCCTCGCCTCCTTCACGTCCTCACTCAGAGATCACCTTCTCAGGGGGGCCTGCCCCGATCACAGTATTTGAACTACAACCACCTCCCAACTCTCCTCCCCTTTCTTGCTTAATATTTCTCCACAGCTGGTAACTGCATCCAATGTAGGGCACGTCTCCTGCCTCACTGAGTGCCCCCCACCCTCAGAAGGTGTGCTGAGGAGAGCAAAGATGTGTATGGTTCATCCTCATTTCCCCAGGACCTAACAGAGTAGGTGTTCCCTAAACATCTGCAGAAAGGACAGACAAGGGATGAACTACATCGGACAAAGGGGCAGGGATGTCGTTTTTCAGAAGGTAACACCCCACCCATCACCCTCAGCTTCTCCGAGAATCTCGTTCTCCAGAATCGCTGTGTGCCTGGCCTCAGCCACTTACTACTTAAGGGCTGGGATTTTTCACCCCATTAGTGAGACTGGGGTCAGCAGATGCTGAGAAGGGGAGGACCCATGAACAAAAGGGTGCCGGGAGCGCCCAGCAGTACCGTTCTCCCTTCTGACCCCTGGTTCTCCTGCCCTTTCTCTCTTGTCTCTGGCTTTAAAGCAAGGGCCATCTCATCCCTTCGCTGGCACGTGTCTGGAAAGACGCGTCTACACCGGCTGCCTCCTCTCCCTCAGGCCGCATCCATGCCTCACCCCGCTGGAATCCGGCTTCCACCCCCAGCCTCTCCATCTGCTCTCGCCGCAGGATTGTCACTGACCTATTTGTTTCTAAGTCCAGTGGGGCCTCCCGGTCCTTATCTTACTCTGCCCTGCTGACCACTCGGCCCTCCTGGACGCCTCTCCTCCCGGGCCCGCGACTGCTTACGCCCGCCTCAGTGGTCTCCCTCCAGCGCCCCGGGCCCCCCACAGTCACCCCCATCCGTGCCCGGGGCGTCCCGCCGCCTCCTCCACCTGTCTCTGGAATCAAAGCCCCCGGCCTCGGAGAACCTAAGCGGGATCGCTGAGACCCGAAGGGCTGTGAAATCTCAGCCACCGCAGGGGAGACGAGCCGAAGTCCCGAAGCTGGGCCCAGGCCGCGCGCTCTCGGGGTGGCGCCCCCTGCCCCCTTCCGCCCCGCGCGCTCTCGGGGGTGGCGCCCCCTGTCCCCTTCCGCCCCGCGCGCTCTCGGGG
>NW_004443998.1:1865797-1870969 GCF_000243295.1 Trichechus manatus latirostris
GTGCAGGAGGGCCGCGCGCGGGTGAGTGCGGGAGGGCCGGCGAGGGCGAGCGCCAGGCGCGGGATGCCCGCGGGCCGCCCTCCCAGGGTCCGGGGGGTAGGAGGAGCCCACAGGCGGCTGAGGTTGTTAAGGTGTTTCACGGGGCAGCGCTCTGGACAGTCCCCGTCCCTGGGAGACAGGCCCAAAGGACAAAGCTTAGTCTTGGCTAGAGGTACCCAGGGTTGCTGCTATGCAGCCAGGGACGGATTAGCCAATAAACAAGGTACGCATGGCCTTACTTATGCTTACTTACTAATCTGTAGTGCACTTTCACCTTTTTTCCACCTCATCAAAGATGAGTAAATAAACACAAGGAAACCGGTGTATACCGTCTCTACTGGTTAATCCACCTTGCATACAACGCCCCGGCAGGAGTCTCGGGTGAGACTTCAAAAACCAGGTAGTTCCCATGCTGGAGCGCGGACTGTCCCTTGTTAATTGCAGGCCACCACGCCAGGGCTTCAGGGTAACGTGGTTGGAATTTGAGTGTCAGCCTGGACAGGAACCCCCGCAATCTTGGCGCCTGCTTTAATCCATGGGAGAGAGTGCACGGCGCGCAGCTTTCTCCAAGAAGTGAATGAATAGGGAATTTATAGTCTGGTTATGCACTTCAAGGCACTGCCTGTAGGTATCACTTTGTGGCGCTACATCGTTTTCTTCATCAGGTACAGGATTATGAAAGTGACGGACTGACGTTAAATCTAACCCCAAAACAATGTTGCTACTTCCAGTAATCCCCAAATATTCCACAAAGCTTGCAGACTCGTAGCCTCAAAGAATCTAGAATTAAATGTAGCGCGTGGCAGTTGGCGTTTCCCTTAGGATTGTCCGAGGCCTGGTGTCAGACACAGGGGCAGAGAAGCTTGGAAGCTCAGCCTTGGTTCTTCAAAGACATACTCCTGTAACTAGGATTGCTAAACTCACCGAATTATGAAATCAATTTGTTGCTAGAAAAAAAGGCAACCTACTCTTATCGCCAGAGCCCTGGTGGCACAGCGGTTAAGAGCGATGGTGAGGTACAAAAGGTCGGCAGTTCGAATTCACCGGACGCTCCTTGGAAACCCTAGGGGGCAGGTCTACTCCGTTCTATGGGGTTTGCTATGAGTCGAATCAACTCAACGGGTTTGGTTATTCTTATCACCTGTTTTAACAATTCTGTTGTCTCCAGGTGGGGAAAAAAAAAAAAAAAGGTTCAGGTTGACTAGCCTAAAGGAGAAGTGAACAGAGCTGAGAGCTTTCAGTCGGGGTAGGAGAGTGGCTACCAGCCGGAGCCCTAAAGAGCAGCCCCTGAAGATTCGCCTCCTGGTTATCAGATGGGAGGATTCCCTACAGAAAACCAAACTCAGATTTCTAAAGTACACCAGTTTTCAGATACCAGGGTTGTTTTTCCTTCCTTCCAAGACCAAAAGAAGAATAGTAAAATACTTTGCATTTTTATTCAGCCTCCCCCTTCACAAGATAATCAAACTGGCCCTCAGAACCTGAGAGTTAAGCAAAATTTCCCTTTCTTTTCCACAAAACATTCAGTCAGTGTTTTCCATCTGTAACCTTATATCACAGAATTTTGAAGGAATGCTTCTTTTAGTGCAAAAAGGGCGATTAATTCTTAAGTAGAGACAAATAATAAAAAGTTGAAAAATCCAGGACACTGACCCTTAGAAAGGTTAGCCTGCTGTTTTCCGGTTTACCTTTCTTCCCTCCAGAAATGGTTACGATGCTTTACAGGCGGGGTGCTGAGGAAGAGAACTCAGTGACTGTTTCAGAGCCCCAAGTGGTTTCCGCTTCTCCCAGGAATTCAGTGAAAACAGTTCCTCTGCAGGGTGGTCAGGGCAGCCTGTGACGGCGACATGCCAGGGTCCTTGGGGACGGCAGAGGCAAGGAGGGGTGGCTGGGAGTGAGCCCTGATTCCTACTGAGTGGTGCGAAGGGTTAACGCATTCCGCTGCTAACCAAAAGGTTGGAGGTTCAAGTTGACCCAGAGATGCTCTGGAAGAAAAACCTATCGAACGACTTCTGAAAAATCAGCCATTGAAAACCCTGTGGAGCACAGTTCTACTCTGACACCCATGGGGTCACCATGAGTCGGGGCTGACTCCACGACAACTGTCTTATGTGTGTCTTTCCTGAATGTGGGGGACTAGCCTGTGGGGTACTGTAGGGAGCCCTGATACCAGCCCGTTTTGCCTCCAACGAGCCACATGACCTAGACAAGGTCACATAAGCTTCCTCTGGCTGTTTGCCCGTTTGGAACGGCAATAACTCGTGCTGTCATCCCTGCCAGGTCGTTTTAAGAATCCTACAAGATGATGTATGTGCCAACTGTAAAGCACAAAAATGTGAGTTTCCACCCCTTCATCAGCTATTTCCTGAGCTCTGCTATGGGACTGGCAGTTATTGTGGGCCTAATTCAGATACGGGGTGAGGTGGGGTGGGGCCGTCAGAGACTGTGGCCCTAATTCAGATACGGGGTGAGGTCGGGTGGGGCCGTCAGAGACTGTGGCCGTAATTCAGTTACCGGGTGGGTGGGGTGGAGTCGCTGTGAGGTGGAGTGGACTCCACGGCAGTGGGTGTGGGCTGGAGTCATCAGAAGAGGCCTTTTTGAAGCAGCCACTCAGCAACTGCACGGAGCCGTCAGTGTCCCAATTCAAGGAATTTCTCCTTCAGCCACAAGATCAGCCACAGCATTGACAAGAAGTAAACAAATGGTTGATCCCCCAAACTCAGCTGTGCATTTTTGTCTCATCAATGAATTGTTGTGAATGCTCAGCTCACAGGACTGATCAGGAGGGAGCAGGTGGCTGGATGGGTGAGAAGAGGGGTGTGGCTCGTGGGGACCCTCCAATTCCCGGATCGGTGCGCTCCTCTGTAAAATGAGAGCATGGAACTGTGTCAGGGTTGTTCAAACCGAGGGCCCACCAGTGGGTCATGGATCAGTTCAGTAGCGTGGTCTTTTTTTTTTTTTTTATGGAGTGGTGTGGAATACACGCTGTTCAGTTCACTGCAGAAGCAAGGATAAGTAGATTGTCTAAATATTTCAAATGTGTAGTATGAACTAATCGTGGACCGAATGATTGTTTCCCCCAAATAATTACCAAAACCTCTCCCAGCTTTCAACTTCCTTGATGGGAAGTGATTTCTTGGCTCTCCAAGAACCCCTCGTTTTAGAAACACTGTTGCCCTCTAGTGGTGACGTGCAGTAATGGCTGTGGTGGTACACGCAGTGGAGTATCGAGCAGAAATCAGTGCTAGCTGGCAGCCAACGGGCATTGTTTTGTTTGCTAAGTTTAGGGCGAGATCACGAGACTAAGGCTTGTGTTCCTTCCCTGCCCCCCCATGCCATCTTTTTCCCGGCCTTACACTACCCCTTCCATGACCACTGAGGCCTCTACTTTTCGGTTGTCACATGGCAGAGCCTCAGCCCCGCTGGGTGGGGTGGTGCAAGATTTTAGGTGGTGTTGAGAGTTCTACTACCCAGGGCACCTTGGATCAGCCCCTCGAGGTTCTCCCCACACTCCACTACTTGAAGCTGGCCCTTATTCTGAGGCAAGTCTCCTCTTGCTGCCCAACAAGTTCTGGTACCACCCGCCTCTGCCTGAGCAGTCTGAGGGCCCAGCTGGTGAAGGACATTTAGAGATTGTCTGAGATCTTCAAGGGCACATCTACCCCAGAGAAAGGCAACCAGTCGGGGATCAGCCACTGTTCGGGGGTTAGTCACTTAGTCATCTAGTGCTGCTATAACAGAAACACCACAAGCGGATGGCTTTAACAAAGAGAAATTTGCTCTCTCACAGTCTAGTAGGCTCAAAGGCCAAATTCAGGGTGTCAGCTCTAGGGGAAGGCTTTCTCTCTCGGTCGGCTCTGGGGGAAGGTCCTTGTCATCAGTCTTCCCCTGGTCTAGGAGCTTCTCAGCACAGGGACCCCAGGTCCAAAGGACGCGCTCTGCTCCCAGCTCTTCTTGTTGGTGGTAATGAGCTCCCTCTCCTCTCTGCTCGATTCTCTCTTTTATATCTCAAAAGAGATTGACTGAAGATACAACCTAATCCTGTAGACTGAGTCCCGCCTCATAGAGGTTAGGATTTACAACATACCGGGTAATCACGTCAGATGACAGAATGGTGGACAACCACACGATGCTGGGAATCACGGCCACTCACACCCAATTCAGCGGCAAAAGTTCTGGAGACTTGACTTCGTCCATCCTTCCTAAAGCATGTAACTTGCTTTTCACGGATATGACATCTTTTTGTATTTTTGCACTCCTCACCAGTTTACATAATATTTGTGTTAATTAGATAGTAAGTATAACTGGCGTAAACAGGTACGGGAGCAAAACCGACTGACTCGTGAGGTCAGGCCACCCTGGTGCAAGTGTTGAGGCAGGAGGTTCTGCAGGCCCATGTCACAGAGCTGTGGGCGCCATCAGCCCACCTGGCAGGGGATGGACAATGTCGGGGTTCTGCAGGCCCATGTCACAGAGCTGTGGGCGCCATCAGCGCGCCTGGCAGGGGACGGACAATGTCAGGGTTCTGCAGGCCCATGTCACAGAGCTGTGGGCGCCATCAGCGCGCCTGGCAGGGGATGGACAATGTCGGTGACGTCCAGCAGGTCCGTCAGGAGAGCCTCTGCTGGACTAAACGCTCTTCCTTTATCACCTTCCAGCCTGTGTTGTCGTTAACCTGTAAAGCTCTTTAATACAAATCGGCCCACTAATCGCTGCTCTTGTCTTCTTGGAGTTGTCTTCTCTCCATTAATGTCCATAATTGAGAGGTGATCGCTCAGAAGAATGGGGAAGCAGTACATTAAGTAGGCCACAGAAACAAAAACTGCAGAATTAAAAAGGCCGCAATGAATCTGGAGGAGGGAAGCTAAGTAATAAAATGCTGAAGTGGAATAAGCTTTTCTTTCGTGTAAGGCAGGCTCCTAAGTGCTTGTACAACCACAGTGAAAGGATGGGGTGGGGTTTGTGAGGTGAGCGCAGCAGCGTTCAGAGCCCTCACACCTGCCCTGGGGAAGAAACAGTCCTGCCAGCCCAGAACAGACAGCACCACCATCCTTCCATGCATGGCCTCTGTTCTGGGCTTTCAGGAATCTGAAGTGGAGGAGATGCACCCAAGGTCTCTGCCCGCCCCACCCC
>NW_004443998.1:1871413-1893688 GCF_000243295.1 Trichechus manatus latirostris
CCCACCTGGTCCGTACCACGCCCTTCCACCCCCACCACAGCACCCACCTGGTCTGCAGCGTCTGGGTCTAGGATAGGATGACCCTGAGGGTAAAGCTTTGGCTCTGGCCTCCATGGGACTCTGCTCACCCACAAGCTAACTGCACCCAGATGGGCTAGTAAGTAGGAATGCTTTTAACCATCTTGTGATGAATTGTTTTTAAACCACGATCACTTTTTTTTTACCAGCCCATGACATTCTCTCTTTTCACATGTGGCGTCATATCATGCATGTAATAACAGACCCCTGGTACTAGTCACCATCAAGCTGACGCTGACCCATGGCGACCCGGTGTGTGTCAGAGGAGAACTGGGCTCCGTAGCGTTTTCCATGGCTGATTTTTCAGAAGTAGATCACCAGACCTTTCTTCTGAGACACCTCTGGGTAGACTCAAACTGCCAACCTTTTGGTTAGCAGCTGAGCGCTTAACCACTGCACCACCAAGGCTCCTTTTAGAGACTCCATAACAGACCAAAAACCATGAAAGATCTCACTTTTCCACACCAGTGGGGATGGGCAGGTGTGGGGTGACCAAGAGTCACAGGTTCTTTTAAAAGCCAGTTACGCAGAGTTAGAAGAGGAACTCTAGAAGCTTCCGGCTCATACGGCAGAGCACCCCCCCACACACACTTTGCATTCCAAGGTCTCTCACCTGTAAGATTCCTAAAGATTCTGAGAAGCTTTTGGCAAGGAAGAGGTTAAGTGGTAAGAAACCCTCTTTAAGGGGTGTCCATTTTGGGCAGACCCTTGACGTACTTCTCATTGCATTTCACACCTCGCTGGGAGGCAGCCGGCGCAAACCTGGTGGGCCGGTGAGAAAGTTGGGGCTGCGACGGTTAGAGGACAGTGATCAGGAGCGCAGGCTCCATCTACCGCCAGGCGTCTGGGCTGGATCCCAGCTCCTCCACCGGCTTCTCTATAAACCGGAGCCCTGGTGGCGCAGTGGTTAAGAGCTTGGCTGCTAACAAAAGGTCAGCAGTTGGAATCCACCAGCCGCTCCTTGGAAACCCTGAGGGGCAGTTCTACTCTGTGCTGTAGGGTCACTGTGTCGGAATCAACTCGACGGCAATGGGTTTGGTTTTCTGGTTTGGAGTGATGGTAGTTCCCTCCTGACAGGGTTGTTATGAGGGTTTTAAATGAGACGCCTGTAATGTGTTGATTTGAGTACCTGATATGTAATAGGAGCTCAATAAACGTTAAAATTTCCATAATCCTGGAAATGTAGCAATATACTTTCTTGGAATGCTCTCCTGACTTCAGAATCTTAGCGATTTTTCTTCACCCCCAATGCATTTCCTACAGTCTCTGTAATTCCCACCTTCGTTACTTGCTTCTCTGAGTTAGGACTGTAAAGGCTCCATTAATAATGTGCATATGCTCTCAGAGAGGTGAAAAACAGAAATTCAAAAGAAGGGTTGTAGCTGGACTTGGAAGGAGTGGTTCAGATCAAATGCAACAGAAACAGCCTGAGGGCACGGGGCATGGCCACCTCCTGGTGGTGGCAGTGATCTGGAAGGCCTGGGCCAGCAGTACTGACATCCCTAGGGAGCTTGTGAGGCTTGCGGAATCTTGGGCCTCATCCCAGACTTTCCAAATCTGAGCCTGCGTTTCAACAGTTCCTGGGTGATTCCAGCACCACGGAAGGGGAGGAAGCTCTGGGTTAGGACCTGGACTTTGGCACCTGAGGATGGGCTGGACGGCATACCCAGCCCTACACCTTCCAGCTCCCCAAAAACAAACCAAACCCCTGCCGGAGTCGATTCCAACCCTACAGGGACAGAGCAGAACTGCCCTATAGGGTTTCCAAGGCTGTAATCTTTATGGGAGCAGATCACCACACCTTTCTCCCACAAAGCAACTCGTGGGTTCTAACTGCCAACCTTTCAATTAGAAGCCGAGTGCTTTAACCACTGCATCACCAGGGCCCCCCTTCTAACCCAGGTGCCCTTAATCCTGACACCATTAAAAGCCACCCCTGCCTGGCCCCTCTCAGACCTGTGAATCGAGCTCTGCAGGTGGGGCTGGATGTTGGGATTTTCTGCCAGCCCTCCTGGTAGCTCCAGTGAGAAGTGTGCTCCTGCCTCTCAGCGGGAGCACCTGTCCAGGCCGAGCACCTGTCCAGGCCGTGGCGGAGGTGCTGGATAAAGGGCCCAGGTCCTCTGCCCACAGGACGCCAGGGCAGCCTCAGTGCAAGCTCCACCTCGCTCCCCAGCAGGGGACCACCTAGACCCACCCACCCATCCACTGTCGTCCAAGGACCCCATCTGCCTTCCTCCTCCCCTCTGTGACTGGCAAGTCCTCCATCCTCCTCTGGACAGCTGCCCCTGTGAGGGCGGCTTCCACAGACCTCGGTTTGAATATGGTCTCATTAACCGTCAGCTGCACTGCCTTGGCAGTTACCTAACCCCAGTGAGCTCTAGTTTTCTCAACTGCAAGGTGGATGCTCACTAAGTGTATTGGTTTCCCACTGCTGCTGTAACAAATCACCTCAAACTTAGCGACTTAAACAGCACAAATTACCTTCTTACAATTCTGGAGGCTGGAAGTCCTAGAATCGGTGTCAGCCGGGCAGCATTCTTTCCGCAGGCGTTAGGGGAGAATCTGTTGCCTTGCCTTTTCCAGCTTTCCATCCTCCATTGTCAAAGGCAGCAGCATAGTGTCTTCTGTCTCTGACCCTCCTCTGTCCCTCTTATAGGACTTCTGAGATTACATCGGGCCCACCTGGATGATCCAGGAGACTGTCTCCATCTCAAGTTCCTTAACTTAATCACATCTGCATCTAAAGATCCTTAACTTAATCACATCTGCAAAATCCCTTTTGCCATGTAAGGTAACATAGTCATAAAAACCAAACCCACTGCCATCAAGTCTCTTCCAACTCACAGCAACCCTACAGGACGGAGAAGAACTGCCCCATTGAGTTTCCAAGGCTGTAATCTTTACGGAAGTGGACTGCCATCTTTCTCCTGCGCCGAGCGACTGGTGGGTTTAAACCGCTGACCTTTCTGTTAGCAGCCAAGCACTTAACCACTGCACCACCAGGGCTCCTCAACATATGCACAGGTAATGGGATTCAGGACCTGGACATCTTTGGGGGCATCATTCAGTTCACCCCACCCAGCTCAAACAGGTAGTCACCACCATGGCTGACAAGTGACGGAACCCAGGAAATGTGGCCCATGGCCGTAGCTAATCCCGCCTCTGAGTGCCCGCCCTCCGTGCCCGCCTTGGTGTGGGACCGTAGGCTGTTTTCGCCAGCTCCTGAAGAGCCGCGTGTCTGCCTCTCCCAAATCAGACCGAGGCTCCTCCAGGGCGGAGACCGCGTGTCTCCTGTCTCGTCCATGGCACTGGTACAGGGCCCTGCAGGAGGCAGATACCAAAAATCTGCTAAATAAAGATGCTAGAAGCCGGCCGGGACCACTGGGGCATCCAGCAAGGAGGCCAGGCCCTGCCCACTCCAGCTCGTCAGCGGGAGAGAGAAGCCAGCGCCTCTCACCCCTCTCACAACCAGCCTTTCCTCACAGCCACACCGAGAGCCCAGATGGGAGCCGGAGGGGGGACAGCCACCTCTGGTCATTTCCACTCTGACCTCCTTTTCCAGAGTCCAGAGCTAGTACCGGAGCTGGACGAACAGAGATTAACTCACAGCGTTCGGTCTCGTTCTCTGACCCCTGCTTAACCTGACGAAGTGAAGACCCCAGGGCAGAGCCCTCCCGGGCCCGCTGCACAGGGCTGGGTCAGGAGGTCGCTGACTCTGCTTCAGAAACTGGATTCGCTTTATCTGGCGTTGCCCAAGAGCAGGAACATGAAATAAAATCATTCCAGATCTAATGTAATACACTGATGTTCTCTCTGTCCAGAACGTAAGAAGAGCACGGCCATTTTTATCCCCAATTGAGTTGTTTGCTTGTCTTCCACTAAGCTGACTCACAGAGGTAACCTTATAAAATGAAGGCGTTCGCCTTTACTGGAATAGCATGACATTTATGCTTTCCTACCAAACATGAAGGCTGGAGGGGACATTTAGAAGCCTCATCCATTAGACCGACGGGACCCAGCACGCACAGGAGGGGAGATTAGAATCGCCTGTCAGTTCTTTCCACCAGGCTTGCCTTCAGCCGCCCACCCAGCTCAGCCTTAAAACATGAAGTGAAAGTTGCTGCAGCCGTCTCCACGGCACCATGAAGGGCCGGTGCCTAGCAACCACGGGCCGCGAGAAGAACAACAGTGCACGGTGCCTTCCCCAAAGCCCAGGGTTTCCTTTCTGTAGACTCGCTTTGGGCAGAATCCTGGCTTTGCAGACTCCCAGGGTCACAGTTTCTGGGGCCTCCTGTGGCAGCTGACAGCAAGGTTTCTGGGGAACACCGTCCTTGGGCCGTGCATCGTCTTTCATTTGCTCCAAGTTTCTGTTGTTTTTTGAGTGAGTTTAAAGGGGTTTCTCATGGTTTTTGTTTTGTTTTGTTTAGGTTTTTAAAAATATGCTTCTGGAATAAATAAATACCTATTCTTCATCCTTCACCAAAATAAATACCTATTTTCCATCTTTCATTAGGTTCTTTAGGTTTATTTCCAGTGCCCACACCCAGTATTTCAATGACAGCTTTACTTTCCAAAAAATTGTACAGTGTGATGGTTAAGGCTGTGTGTCAGCTTGGCTGGGCCATGATTCTCAGCGGTTTGGCAGTTATGTCACGATGTAATTTGGCAGTTGTGTAGTGATGTAGTTATCCTCCATGATGTGATCTGATGTGATCAGTCTATCAGTTGTAAGGGGGTGTGGCCTGCATCCAATATATATATTTGAAAGTTCTGGCAAAGCTCGCTCTGGATCCTGCATCTGGCTCGTCATCATCTGACCTCCAGTTCTTGGGACTTGAGCCAGCGGCCTGTTGTACTACCTGCCAGTCTTGGGATTTGTCAGCCTCTGCAGCCCATGAGCCAGCAGCCTGCCATCTGACCTGCTGATCTTGGGTTCTTCAGCCCCTGCAGTTATGTGAGTCAGGAGAAGCCTCCAGCCTGATGCCTGACCCACGGACTTGGCACCTGCCAGGCTCTACGACCACATGAGCCATTTCCTTGAGATAAATCTATCTGTATATGTATATATGCTTCTCTAGAGAAGCCAACCTAAGACATATAGTGTCTAAAAGATAGTCCAGAGAAGTGCTGGAGGAAGTCTTTGATTCACTGACAGGAGAACAAAGCTTGGTGTTCTTTGATAAATTTGAGAGTTGCTGTTAGGATGCGCTGTTTTAATTTCTTCGTGGGCACATAAATGTCACGTATGGAAAAGTAGCCATCCATGTAACACAAAGCAAAGGGTGAACGTCCTTCAAAAATCATTTCAGTCCAGACTGTCGTCTCCAAATGTTCCTGCTCAAAAACCAGCACGTGGAATATCATGATGGCGGCACGTGGAATATCATGATGGCGGCGCGTGGGATATCATGATGGCGGCGCGTGGGATATCATGATGGCGGCGCGTGGGATATCATGATGGCGGAGCGTGGGATATCACGATGGAGTTTGCTGGCTGTGCCCCCTGGCGCTAAGGGTGGACCTTCCACCTAACTGCCCCAGGTGTCATGGCCTGACTGGCCAGAGGCTCTAGGTTCCCGAATTAGAACCACATTATATGATAACATTGCTCCATTTCATTAGTCCACGTGATACCCTTGGGCCCCTGGAGAGAATGAACCATCATGCCATTGGTCTATTCAGTGGTTGTCACCTGGGTTACCTGTCACTTTCTAGTCCTCTCTCAGGACTTGGTGGTCTACCACATCTAGACCAGAGGTTCTCCAAGTGTGCTCCCCGGATCAACAGCATCAGCACCACCTGGAACTGGTTAACATGCAAATTATCAGGCCCCACCCCAGATATCAGAACTCTGGGGGTGGGGCCATCAGGCTGTGTTTTAACAAACTCTCCAGGGGATTCTGATGCTTATTGGAATTTGGGAGCTAGTGCTCTGGGATGAAGTCCCTGGAAGAGGCCTTCTCTGATGTGGTCCCACCCCCCGCTGTAGCCTCCACCTCCGTTACACTACCGTAGTAGTTAACTCACTAACTCCACACCGGGCTGCTCACCCACACGCTCTGGCTCACATTCTTCCTTGTCCTGAGCGCCCTCTCCCTTTCTCTCTGCTTGTCTCAGTCCTGGTCCTTCCTGGAGCTTTCCCCACCAGTTCTGGGCCACACTCTCATTTATACCTTGTCTTCAAGGGTCTGAATCCAGCAGCTCCTTCTGAACTTCCAGGTCATCTTCACTCCCATGTCCTGCCTGGCCCTCTCCCTTCCAGAAGAAGGTTTGGGGCGGTTCTTGTCTACAGCCCGAGATCCCAGGCTAACAATGCTCTCTCTCTAACACACCAGCAGCCAGTTGCTTTCTTCCTTCTCTTAGGGAAACGTTGCTGGACTGTTTCTCGCAAATTCTGTGCAGTATAACATGAAAACCGCAGCCCTGCAGCCAGCCTTACTAGCTGTGTCTTTGAGTAAATTCCTTAACTTTGGGCAAGTACCTCCGTTTATTCATCCTTAAAATAGGGATAACAATAGTACCTACCACAAAAGACTTCGGCGATGTAATAAGTCAATGCGTGGGCAGTGTCGAAGCACATGGTGAGCACTCTCTCTCTATATAGTTGGTGTTGGGTGCCTTTGAGTCGCTTCTGACTCATAGCGACCCTACAGGACAGAGTAGAACTGCCCCATAGGGTTTCCAAGGAGCAGCTGGTGGATTTGAACTGCCAACCTTTTTTGGTTAGCAGCCAAGCTCTTAACCACTGAGCCACTGGGGCTCCATACGCACACACACACACACACACACACGTATATATATGTATAGATCTATACATATATATATACATGTATATATACATACATAATATATATATAGGAATCCCTGGTGGATAGTGGTTAAGAGCTATTAACCAAAAGGTCGGCAGTTCAAATCCACCAGCTGCTCCTTGGAAATCCCGTGGGGCAGTCCTACTCTGTCGTATAGGGTCACTATGAGTCAGAATCGACTTGAGGGCAATGGGTTTGGTTTGGTTAATAGAACTTGTATCTGTCTACTATACGCGTCTCTCTGTTCCCACTGCCACCACCTTGGGTCAAGGCCACGTCTTACCTGCCCCCTAAATTAGCCTCCTACCCAGGCTCTGCATTCACACTGGACAGCCTCACTCCAGTATCCGTTTTCAAAATCCCACCTGTCTGTGGCTTTGAATTTCTGTAGGATAAAATCCTCGCTGTGGCCTGCAGGTGGGGGCCCTGCCCACCTGTTGCCCTCTTCCTGCATCCTGGCCCCGTCTCTGCCCTCCAGCCACACTGGTGGCTCCCTGGGGCCTCAGCCGCACTCTTCCTTCCGTGTGGGAGGATTTGTCAGCCCCCATCCCCACCCCCAAAGTCAATGTCTTCTTCAGAGTTCAGCTCAAACGTCACTTCCCTGATTCCTAGACTGAATCAATTCTCCAGCTACACTTGGCTGTTAAATCAACTGTAATCAAATAATTCTAGAAGGATCCACTGAATGCTCCTCTCCCCACGAGATGGCCCTGAGGGCTGGTGCCCTGCCTGTTTTGTTCACTGGGTTTCCGGCACCTACACGGTGCTTGGAATACGGTAGACTAGATGTAACTACTGGAGAGGATGCTGTTGAACAACAAAGACCTCTTTATCACGAACATTTTTAATCAAAGATAGCCAAAGCTGAACACAATCCTAAAACCGCCAGAGTGTGACTTGCTCCCTTGTGCTAACGCTACTCGCAGGGCCCGGGGCCTCCGGCTTATCTTGGGAGGGGCGGCAGAACAGCATCTGGGGACTTGTGACTCAGGAAGCAGAGGGAGAGGCCTTAGTACGAGACAAAAGGACTGCATCTTGATAAATGAAAGTACAACCAAAAATATCAAAAATCACATTTGGGATAAAATGTAGATGCTTTTAAGAGCACAGAATTAAAATAAGGAAATCAAATCAACAAAGAAAATAAGCCTTAAAAAGGAGAGACTCCCTACCTGGCTCGGCTCATCGTCTGTGTTAACCGTTTAAAGAACGTGTACTGGTACCTCACTTGCCTCCGTGTGTCTCCAAATACTGTTCGAGTCAAATCATATCTTACGTGCTCTATTAAAAATAGGCACAGTTATATCTTCAACATAAAGAAGGCTTTTTGAATCATTTTGTGCAGCAAGTAAGCATTCTCCAATTTACTGTTGATGTGAAGGCTGGTGTTTTTAAGGATTCTCCTCATTCTATAGGTACATTTTCCCTGGGGGATTTCATGAAGCTCCATGGCTTTAACACTGCTGTGGACTTCCAGAAGAACCAACAAATCTGTCTTGGAAGAAGTACAGCCAGAATGGTGCTTAGAAGCAAGGATGGCGAGACTACGTCTCACGTACTTTGGACATGTTATCAGGCGGGATCAGTCTCTGGAGAAAGACATCATGCTTGGTAGAGGGTCAGTGAAAAAGAGGAAGACCCTCAACAAGATGGACTGACACAGTGGCTCCAACGATGGGCTCAAGCACAACAACGATTGTGAGGATGGCGCAGGACCAGGCAGTGTTTCCTTCTGCTGTACATGGGGTCGCTATGAGTCAGAACCGACTGGACGGTACCTAACAACAACACTGCCTCCGTGTGAACCCACCTGTACAACACTCAGCCACCTCCTGGACATCTTGAATGCTCCTCAGACTGAACCCATCCAACTCTGCTTCCTCCTCCGCTTCTCATGAAGGACCGCCCACCTGCCCCTCACCCACCTCCCAGCTGGAAACCCAAGGGGCATCCTGGCTCCTATGTACGAGCGTGGAGAAGACTCCTGGGCCTGTGGTGCGGATGCAGGTTAGGGAGCGGCCCTCGGCTGGCACTGCAGGCATTTCAAGGCCTGGAACCTGCTGGTGAGCAGAAGTGTGGCCTTCTGTGAGGGGTAAGTGGGTGCGGTGTGGCTGGGGTGTGTTCCTCTGACTTGGGCAGGCTGCAAGGACACCAGACATCAGGAGTCTGGGAGAGAGAAGCCATGGGGGCCTTGTACATGGTCGTCTCATTTTTATCCTTGGACTCCTTGTTGGGTGTTTGTGGAGTAAACCAGTGAAGGCAGCCGACTGGAGTCTGTGGTGATCTGCCCCGTCCTCCGACTCAGACCAGACTCTGGTTTCCAGCACTTTCTTCCTCTCCCATCAGCTCCGCCCCGTCTGTAGATTTTAATAACAATAAACTAGCATACATTGAACATCTGCCGTGACCCAGGCACTGTCCTAAGTCCTTTTTATGCCTTCTTTTAATCTCTTCATAACACCCTAAGCACGGTAGTTACATCCACTCTGCTGTGGCTACCAGTCTTCAGAGTCAACGTCTAAGCCCTCTTCACAAATAACGTGGGGCTTCCCACAATCCTGCACCAGCCCCCCACTAGCCTTTTTCTAGCTACAAGCTCCTCACAGAGTCAGTTCAGGCCTCGCCCTTTCTAGAAAGCCTTCCTGCACTTCCCTCCGTGTGCCCCCGGCAGCTGCACCCGTGTGCGCCTCTGTACTTCCCTGCTGATCTCAGGTCTGTTCACGCGTCTGTGCACACCAGCGGGTGTCTGGGGTGGACTGGGTGCTGTATTTCTCCTCTCTCCCCGGTGCTGCCTTAGGAGGTGGGAACGAGGGTGAGTGGACAGACTTATGTGCAGGCCTTCCATAAAATGAAAAGAATGTTTCAGCTTATGCCAGAACTGGTTTCAACATTAACAATGAGTATGAGACCAAATGGTCAACAATTACCTAAAAACAAAGATGAGAATGTAAGGGGGCAGGGAAATTAGATGAATGGAAACAGAACAACCAGAACGGAAATAATGAGAATGTGTTCACGCTATGTGAAGAATGTAACCCATGTCACTGAACAACTTGTGTAGAAATTGTTGAATGGGAACCTAAACTGCTGTGTAAACCTTCACATAAAATGATATTCTTTTAAAAAAACGAAAAAGATGAAAAAATGAGTCTTAAGCAAACTGCTGTGTAGTATCTCTTGAGTATCATGCCAGCAACATCTAAATATTTACATGTTTAAACATCTTTTACATAAATATTTCCACAGAATCCTATCCTTCCATCCTCCAGTTTCCCAGCATTTTTTAAGACTCTGTCATGGGGTGGATGATATCTGGTCTATTTAAAATAAGATAACCCTGTTAGTGTGGTCCTGAGCTAAAATTCAAAGGAAATTGATGTTTGCAGAGTCTAACTTAATCAAGACTATATGAAATAACTTAGCTCTGTGCAGTGGAAAGTTTCCTTTCTTCTCTAGAAAATGCTTTTACTGAATGATCATTTTCTCTCTTTAAAAACAAACAAAAAAAGGCGATGGTATATAACATAAAGTTCTTCTGAACAGTTCAAATTGCTTCAATAATATAGACTTGTAGACTCTAAAACAACGTGCACCAGAGTCCATTCAGAAGTTTGAAAATGGTAACCGCGCATTTGAAAAGTTCAGAAGAGTGTCCGCTTGTGAAAATGGCCAAGGGAGGCATCCTGTCACAGGACACAGCCCATCTCCAAGTCCCACCTTCTCCCTGCACGTGGTGTCCCCGGCTCTGTGTGGGGCTGCCACCTCTGTCATTAGATCTCAGCTTCGAGGTCCCCTCCTCCCAGCACCTTCCTTGACCACTTCTGCCCCTCCCACTCTCCATCTTCCTGATGTCCCAGAGGCTGTCTGCATCTCCCGAGAGCCTGTGAGTGCCAGGAGGGAGGGCCTTGGGCTCTCAGACTCACTGCCCCCAGGACAGGGCGTGGAGACGGCACTTTGCAGCTGGGGAAGAAAGGAATTAACTCCAGGTACTTTGAGAAGATCAGCCGTTGAAGACCCTGCGGAGCACAGTTCTACTCTGACGTGCAGGGTCACCGTGAGTCAACAACTTGTTCCTAGCATGTTGTGGCTGTTAGTTGCTGTCAAGCTGATTCTGACTCACAGCGACCCTGCGTACGCAGGGGAGAATTGCTCCGACCCTGTGTGCGCGGGGGAGAATTGCTCCGACCCTGTGTGCGCGGGGGAGAATTGCTCCGACCCTGTGTGCGCGGGGGAGAATTGCTCCGACCCTGTGTGTGCGGGGGAGAATTGCTCCGTAGGGTTTTCACGGTTGTGACCTTTTGGAAGCAGATGGCCAGAACTCGTCTTCCAAGTGGGTGGGTTCAAACCGCCAACCTTTGGGCTAGCAGTCAAGCACTTAACGGTTTGCGCCACCCAGGGACTCCGTATTCAGGTATGAAATATAAGCTACTATTTCAATGCTGTGTTATCCCAAGGGAATGATTCTTTGATATGAAGATGTTAACAGAGTCCACTATGCTAAGATTCAGCTTCTGTATTCCAGATTAATCCAAACAAGGGATGCAGAGTTGACGTGGCATTTACCACAGAGCTCTATAACCCAAAGGTAAGCCGCCATCATTGGTGAAATAGCCCATCATCAGCAATCCCTATGAATATGCTTAAAGAGAAATTGTGAAAATCTTCCTAGTGACCTGGGTTATTTTCCTTGCTTCACATTTGTTTTCAGAATTGAGGAACACAGGTAGGTAAGAACTCAGGATGTAACTACCCGACTCCACGGCCTTATGCAGGGCTGCATTTGAGATGCAGCCCTCAGCCCCCTTCCTTAGGCCTCAGGGGACAATCTCACAGCTTCCTGTGGCCTCCCTCCCTCACACCACAGATTCCTGACTGACTCACTCTTAAATGCCACCTCATTCCTATTGCTGTCAGCTGGTGACATTTCTGATTAGCAGGCCGGCACAGCAGGCAGCGCCGAGGCCTTTTGTGACACGGCAGCCATTGTGAGCCTTGTGACATTCTGCCCACGCAGGCAGCGCTGAGCCAGGTTTCCTCTTCCATGTGGTCAACAAGACAGTGAGCAGAAGACTCACATAGAGATTAGAGCCAGGGGAACTTCCATGCCCTGGGCCAAGCCGGGAGGCTAGGCCAGGACACGGGAGGGGAGGAGACCCGACCACATTCTCTGTGTTGTTGATGAGTCAAAGCTGCCAGGTGAGCAAGCATTCAAGTGTCTCCTGATGGCAGAGCTTTGGAGATGAAGCATGAGGGTTCCGGAAGAATGCTTACTTACCAACACCCAGAAACAAGTTCTAACGCGGCAACAGTATGCTCAGACTTTGCTCGTTACCCTGAGAACTAAAAATGTTCTTAGAGCATAAGGAAGATGTCTTTGACTTCTAGCGCTGCAAACTGAAAGTGTACGATTAAAGCTGAAGGGAGACAATTACTCGACTGTTTTGACCAACAGCGTGCTTCTCTGGGTTTGATCCTGTAGATGTTCTGAGGGCATAGCTAGCTAACCGCAGTTCCCTTTCAGGGGGTGAAGGAGCGTTCTTTCAACTTTAGGCAACTGCTTTGATTCTGTGGCGCTGTTTGGGGGGAAAGCAAAAGGGGCTAATATCTGGTTCCTTTTCTCTTCCCCGGAAAAATGGCTTCAACATCAAGGAGACTGTGTGCCAGTCCAGTCTTCTGCCTTTTGATGTGCCCCCTCCCGCATGTTCCCTTCACCATTTTATTTTTTCTAATTGCACTGAGGTTTAGCATCTTAACGCACCACTGAGATTCCCTCTCATTCAAAACTAGCACCCTCAGGAGAAGCTGCCTGCCGGGAATCCGATTTCCTTTTTTTGAGTTAGTTCTTGAAAAAGGCTTATGGAGGCAATCTGATCTTGATTACAGTTTGCTTCCTTGTGGGCTTTTTCTATTTAAATCCATTTTTGGTTGTTGTTGTTGTAACTGGGACGCCACCAAGTTTAAACAACTGCAGAAGCTAAAAGAAGGCTGTTGCCCCAGCTGCTCCACCAGCTACACGAAGAACAGGGATTCCTGACCACGGCCAGGTCGCCCAGTAAGCCAGGTACGCGTGGGCTTACTTGTTATACTTACTAACCTGTAGTGAACAACCTCACCTGTTTTTCACATCTCTGATCAAAGGTGAAACCCTTATGAAATTGTTGACTACAGACTAGTAAGTGAACACAAGTAAGCCTGTATGTACCGTGCTTGCTGGTTAATCCGCCAGGGGCCCCTGGATGGGTGTGGGGGGCAGGGAATCTATGAACCTCCTCAAATTCTAGGCCCACTGCTGATGGTATGGGTATATGTACATTCTTCTGGAAAGAGGGCCCCTGACTTTTATTGTTGGGTTAAAGAATCTGTGACCTAAAAGGGTGAAGAACCTCTATCAGAGATGAGCCACATAGCTGACGTATCATTGAAGCATCCAGCTACGTAAAGACCACTACATCTATCGATGCTTGATGTCTCTAGATTGGAAAGTAGGCAAGGTGATCCAGGAACACCCAGTATAACCAAAAACAAACAAACAAACCCAACTCGTAGCAATGCTATAAGACAGAGTAGAACTGCCCCATAGGGTTTTCAAGGAGCAGCTGGTGGATTCCAACTGCCCACCTTTTGGTTAGCAGCCAAGCTCTTAACCACTACGTAAATACAAGCAAACAGCCTCTGTCACTCAGGGAGCTAGATCAGTCTTATCTGGATGATCTGGGCCTCTACTTTCCCAGACTGGATCTCAGTGTAGAGAGGGATGGAGTTAACACAGAGAGCGCCTGGGCTCTGGGGTCAGACAGACTTGAGCTCCAGCCCTGACTTATCACTTACGAGCTGTGAGACATGGAACAGCTTCTTTGTTAAACTTCAGTATCTTAATCTACAAAACTAGAGTAAGAGGACCTAACTCATAAGTAGCATGAAGATGTTATTTTTGTCAATGGGAACCAGCTGCTTCTCTTGGTTCAAGTTAGCAAACTTGAGGCCCAGCAAATGTTGGTCCACAGTGACCGAGTGAAGTACCCACTGGCCCAGAGGTTTACACCAAGCAGTGCTCAACAGACATGAGTGAAATTTCTCTGGAAAAGGCCTGGCCTTACAAGGGTGTCATCATAAGGCACACGTTTAATAGCAAAGAGTGAAGGACTGTTGTATTCAGCTGTGAGCACAAAAATCATTCTTTCTACAAAGCAAAGGCCACTACATCTATCAAACCTGCCATGTACAATGAACTCTTCTCAGTCCTGTGCGTGTTGGGGGTGGGCGGGAGGTGATGAGGAACCATTCTTGTTTAATTCCAAAATTTTTATTTCAGGAAGGTGCTGAACGTTTGGGGAGATGTTCTGCTCAAGTGTTTTTCAGGAACCAGAAATCCAGACCGTCCGTTAATGTAACTTGCACAAGGCTCATTGAGAAGAAAAAAAGACAGGAAGAGGATTACCTGCTTTACCAGCAAATGAATCAACTTAAAACCCCCTTGGGTGATATCAGCATACCTGGTATGAACAAGTGTCTGGAATTTCTACGTTCAGAAACTTGTGTAATTACTAAGTTTTTAAAAAAGGATGATCATTTAAATGTTTATCCCCAAACTGGCACTTTAATTCAGCCATAGAATGTGGTAGAAGGTTTTGCATTCCACCTCATTACTTAAACAACACTCAGAAATGTCATTTTCCCGTCCGTCGCCTTCAGTACAATATGGCACCTCCACCAAAAGCCATCTGTGCCTCTTCAGTCTCCCCACTTCTCGACCCAGAAGTGAGAGGTCGAGGTCTTTGCAACAGGCATGCGTGGAGGGGTGCCATGTTGAGGGTGGAGTCCAGAACCTGAGGTGAAATCTCTAGAGGGCTTTGGTGCCACTTTGGAACTTCAGGTGATGAGACAGCTCCAGAGCCTCCTCTCTGACCATCACAGCCATCAGGCTAGGTGAGCCGACGGTCCCCGGCCCTTTCGGAACACCGCAGTGGGGTAGTGTTTACCTCATTCCACGCCTGTCGCTAATGGGCAGTGGTGTGGCCCCTATTAAGAAATGAGCCTGCCCTCTGAGGTGACTCAGCTGCGATGACTCACCCTAAGTGAAGCAAGCTTATCTGCTTTGGCACCAGCAGAGCCGTGGGCAGCTCCGAGTCTCAGCACTTACTGGCAAATCCGATTTCCAAACCACAGAAATCATCTCTGGACTCGCACTGGGGCATCAAGCTAGACGTCGGACCACCACAGCACTCACAGCCCACGTTCTCTCTCAGCGCGCCTGTCCGCCCAGCTGCTGTGACAATCCCGTCCACCACGGGGACCTGCAGGCTCCATTCCTGAGCTCACCTGTTCCCCATCTATTCACTGGGGTGTGACTCCACGTTCTGAACAACCTGGAGACAATACTGCTGCTTGCACTCCTAAAAGTCAGAGCCTTGCGTGACTCTGTGATACTTTTCCAACAACTCAGATCAAATCCTGTTCCAAGGAGTTATGAGAAACAATTCAAATTCTTAGGCTGTTGTAGACTTTGCTTGAATTTAATATTGCTTGGAATAAATGGGCTGATGACTAATACTTCAAAATTTATAGTCATTTAGGGACTTTTTCTCCCTCAGCACTGGTTGAGGAAGTAAGAGTTGGTCACGGTGCCCTGGTGGCAAAGTGGTCAAGAGCTTGGCTGCTAACCAAAAGGTCAGCAGTTCAAATCCACCAGCTGCTCCTTGGAAAGCCTATGGGGCAGTTCTACCCTGTTCTATAGGGTTGCTATGAGTCAGAATGGACTCGACGGCAACAGATTTGGTTTTTTTTTGTATTCTCCTTAAAACACACATTTTAATAATTGTTTAAGAACTTTTCTTGGAATACTTGCCACAGGGTCACTAGATTTTGGACTTCTGAATAGCACAGGTTAACTGAATCATGTTCAGTTTAAAAGTCCTGTATGCACACAGTGCCCACTCTAGAACAATCTAAGTTAATGTGTCTACTAAGACGCTACAAAAATTATTTAATAGAAGATACCTTTTCATTCACAAAATTTTACAAGTTCCACTGTGACTTTAAGTTCAGCAGAGACGTTTAGTGGTGTGTGTACCTTGTCTGTATATATGAAATTATCTATTTAAAACCACAAAGGATTAGTTTTAGATAAAGTGAATCAAAACAATGGAGATATCCCTGGAGCAGCCAGTTCAAATTCCAGCAGATTCTATTTAGTATTTTACAATCCACTGGACTGTTCTAATGCAGTCTTCTCTACAATTTTAAGTGAGAAGATCTAGTCCATTTCAGAATATCCTTGTTCCACACTGCTTTTGCCCTTAAAAAAGTAGAGCAGTCTGGCTTTTCTTGTGTGTAGGAATTTCAGTTTTTGTAGTGAATTCATGACCTTCCTCTAGATGAACCCAAGTGTACACAGGAAATGACTGTGGGCCTGTGAACCATCAGCTGAAGTCCTGTCCGCCTAGCGTATCTATACCAGTGCTGTGAGCCCTTCTGCTGTCAAACGTCGTATTTAGTAGAGCCAACTTATCTTCTATGGCAATGGGTTTTGATCTCACAGATCTAAGCTCCCAGTGGCGCTGTATGATGAAACAGGTGCAGATGCGCTGGATGAAGGAAGCTTTTTAATCAAAGAACAAAGGGATGACGGGAAATTTCTTAATAGTAAAACAAGAAAAAAATGTTCATGTCAAGATGTTGAATTCAGAGTCTTGTGTTACATAATGTTCTGAAACCCTTATGGCCCTGCTGCTCATACCAGGGAGAAATGACAAATTCATTCATAAAATGCTGATATCCTTGTCAGAAAGTAGAAATCTGAAGCAGACTTTCTACAATAACATCTATAAAAACAGTCACAGCTCCTTGTTGATTATTTAACATACGTTGGCAGAAAAAATGACTTGGCCAAGTTAAAAAAAAATTACATAGAAAAGATAATGAGTAACACTGAAGTGCTCAAGGCTGTGCTGGAAGGTCCTTGGATGGTAATAAACGGGAAAGCAAGATGGGGCCAAAAAACCAAGATGATTCATGGAATTAACAAAGGATGACACTGCAGGGAAACAAGTTCTTTTTTTGCTTTATTCTCGACAGGTGTTTTCTGTTGGGCCCTCAGTGCTACTTATTATTCATTTTTAATTTTTATTACTTTCTACGTAACAGCTGTGTTGAAACTTTTCTATTTCTTCAAGGCCCAGAGCACACCCACGCCGCACAGTCTTGCCATCTACTTTACTGAGATGAGACATTTGCTTCCACAGTTTCCTTTCACCTCATAGAATCTCTCTATATTCCCCAACGCTCTCTTTTATCTTAAAGCTCCCTCTGCTTATACCCTTGATTCCAGTTTCTCTAGCTTCTTCTATGACTTTGCCGCATCAGAATCCTTCCCATCTCTGAAATTTTGTTAACCAGCTCCTTATCTTGTTCTGCAGAGATAGTCAACATTAGTGCTGTTGACCAATTACTTCATGAAACCACCACCACCTCCCCATTTCCTTTCTCATTGAGTCCACTTTTCAAAATTAGTTTCTGCATACACTGCCTCACCTCAGCCTCTTGCTGTCTGGTTTCCACCCTTGTGCGCGTAATTGCAACTCTATTACCTGAACGCCAGATGGCCAAATCTGATGATCCTTCTTGCTCCTCATCCTTCTGTTTATCTGTAGCATCTGACATCATCTGCTCCCACAGCTTCCTTGAGACTGTATTTAATATACCCAATACCAAGCTCAACTTGTTTTTACCCAAAAGGTTTCCACATCTTGGCCTCTATTTCTTTTGTAGTGTTCTCCTTGAGTTTGGCTAGAAACTTTGGTCATTATCACTCCTCCTCTCCTGACATTGAATAATTTTCCATTTCCCATCAAGTCTACCTCCACAATGTATCTTCGGCCCATCCTGTCTTCTCTGTCCCCACTGTCACCATCCTTCATACCTACGGTATTTCTCACCAAGACCACTGCCATCGCCTACTGTCTGGTCTCCCAGATTTCAGTCTCTTCCTCCATCCACACAGCTGCTAAAGTCATCTTCCCAAAGGACAGTGGTTCCACATTCACTCCAGAATCAAAGTCATACCCATCCTGGCACTGCCAACAAGGCCATTCATAGCCTGGAGAAAATATATTTTATACTCTATCAACACCAGTCACTGAGTCTGAACCTGCCCGGTACCTTCCTACCTTTAGTGTGCTTACTGTCTCTCTCATGCATGCTCCCCAACGCTCACCCCCACATACATGACAGGAATTCAAGGGCTAACTCAAATCTCATCTTCTCTGTGAAGCTTTCCCAGAACCTCTCTAAGCCAAAGTAACCTCTCCCTTCCCTGTGCTTCCTCAGCTCCGTGATCCTTTCTCTTAAGGAATGTATCGGCTGTATTTCTACACTGTCAGCATGTGGAGGGCAGGGGCCCACCTCTGACCCCTCACAGCACCAAGCAATCAATGAGTGCTTTTTGAGTTGACTATATTATAAACCAGACAAGTCAAGTCCTACCAATACAGAATTCATGCTAACAGAATTTAGGATTATTTCACTAAGAAGGATTAGCTTCCTAATATGCCTGTTAGGATTCTTCACTTACTGTGCTATTATTGGGCCTTAAGATAGACGAAGAATGTCTTCCATGGAACTGCATAAAATGATGATCCATGAGCAGTTATTTCATAAGTTAACTACTAGCTAAAACTTGAGTTCCTAAAAATCACAAAAGGTGATTTATTAATCACTGTATCCCTACCTCCTAGCAATGTCTGACATTGAGTAGATTTTTGATAAATATTTGCTGAATTGAAAAGACTTCAGGCCCAGAAACAATTCCATAGGAAAAACCCACCTGATTTCTTCATGTCTTCAAAAAAAAGTGACACAGATGCTGCCAACACATTGATTCAAAGAAATGATCAGAGACAAAGACATCTGGTAGACTGGGAGGCAAAGACCACCATATTGATTGTAGATACAAACCAGAAAATAATGTGGCGATCACAGACAGACTTTTCAATTTAATTAAAAACACTTCTCCACCAACAAGACCTTATGAGATTAACTTCGAGTATCATCATAGCTTTGACATAGATTTACTCAGTATGGCAAGCTGAAGCATGTAAATCTCCATAAACGCAGAAACAGATACTAAGAAATCACACGTCCAGCTCAAGGTTTTGCTGTGAGATGATTGATATGACTAAGTGTGAGCTCTTATTTCACTACTGAAACTTCTGAAATTTTGTCTCAAATATGCCTTAATACAAATGTGCTTTTTCTCCTTCTCAGATTGCCATGGATATATTGATCCCTCTCTGAGACCCATCTGGGATTTGGCTGTTCTTGGCAGCTCTTACGTGATGTGGGAAAAGACAAGCCAGTTTTTGTACTACTATGTGGTACAACTCAGTAGCATGGTGCAGTGGGTAAGAAACACTGAAGACGTGACTTGTGCACAAGAGTATAACCCATGCTGTCTTCCCGGAATTTCCTAATTGCGTGGTGAGCTGTTTAAGTGCATGTCATTCATTCAGCAAGTGCCTGAGTGCTGCTATGGACCAGGTATTGTTTTAGGGACTGAGGCTACGGCAGTGAGCAAAACCGTAATGTTGCTGCCCTCAGTGAGATTAATTCAATAAATAAGTAAATGCATATCAAATGGTGGTGAGTACTACGGAGAAGAATTAAGTAGAGAAAAAGGTATGGGTAGAGTTACTATTTAGACATGCATCAAGGAAGGCCCCTCTAACTTGAGCAGAGATGACGTGGGAGCAGAGACGTAAAGGGTGAGCCATGCTTCCGCACGGGGAGAGAATTTTAGGCAGGGGAAGTGTGAGTGCACAACTGCCAAGGCTGGGATGTGGCTGGTGTGGCTGGAGCAGAGTGAGCAAGGGGCACATGCCAGGAGACACAGTCAAAGAGATGGCAAGTGGAGGGGCAGATCACGTAAGGTCCTGTAGACCATTCATTCTAAGAACTTCGTGTTTTACCCTGAGATGGGGGCCGTGAGAGGGTTTTAAGCAAAGGAGTGAGATGATCTGACTTAACCACAGGATCATCCTGGCTGCTACGCGGAGAACGGACCACAGGGAGACAAGGAAGGGCAGGATCAGGGAGATCAGGAGAGTACTGCAATAATCTAGGCGAGACATGGTGGTGGCTTGAACCAGGGTGGTCGCAGTGGAGGTGGAAGGAAGTGTTTGGATTCTGGATGTTTCTGAAGGTAGAACAACCATATTTTATGATAGGTTGGAAAGGATATTAGAGAATGAGAAGAGTCAAGGATGATTCTTAGGATCTTGGCCTAAATAACTAGGAGGATGGAGTTTTCATTTACTGACTTGGGGAAGACTGCAGGAAGAACAGGTTTGGAGGGAAGTCAGCCTGACTTGGCATCTGCTACGTTCTATAAACAAGTAGAGAATTTGTGTAATCATCTGGACATGAGAGTCTGAAGTTCAGGGGAGAGGTCTGGGCTGCAGTCATCACCATACAGATGATATTTAAAGCTACAAGGTTGGATGAGTATCAGTAGAGAAAAGATGTTATCTGAGGATTGAGTCCTGGAACACTTCTCACTTTAGAGGTTGGTGATACGGGAAAAGTGTCTCAAGGAGAACTGACTGATTTATCAAATGCTCCTGGAAAGTCTAGTAAGATGAGGACTGAGAACTGACCCCTTGATTTAGCATTTGGAAGCCACTGGAGACCTTACCAAGAGCTGTTTTCCGAGTGAGGGGCAAAAGCCTGATTGGAGAGAATGGGAGGGGAGGGATGGACACTGCATCTCTTTCAAGGAATTCAGCTGTAAAGGGGGGGTTAAAAAAAAAAAAAAAAGGGACACTAGCTGGAGAATGGGTGGGTATGTGGTTGAGTTTTGTTCTCTGTTGTACTTTTAAGTTGGGAGATTTATGTGTTGAGGAGAAAAATCCAGTTGAGAGAGGCAAGGTAGGAATTACAGGAAAGAGAAGGAAGAATTGTTGGAGTTAATGTCTTTGTATAAGCAAGGAAGGAAAGATCAATCCAGGAGTTGATCTCAGGAGCATGGAGTAATCTGAGAGCTCAGCTGGAGGGAGACAGTGGTGGCCCAAATGCTGGTAAGAGGGCAGACATCATGGTGGGAGCTTGTGGAAGTTCTAGTCTACCTGCTTCTGTCTTAATGAAAGAGGATGCAGGCATCTGCTGCGAGTGAGGATGGCTGATTTCCTCCCCCATCTACCAAGATGACCATCTCCTTCAACAAGAGCTTTCACCTTCACTGAGAAGTTCAAAATCATAGTTAGGGGAAAAAATGTGTTTACAGTACAGAAAATGGTGTCAAGATAATTTAGAACTAACTGAAATGAATGAAGGGCAACTCAGGAGGAACAGAGAACACACTGAGACGACAGAGAAAATCAGGGCTGTGGTAATGTCACTGCTTCCCTTCCTTCTGCGGTTGTATATGACACATGACCTAAGTGACTACCAGGACATCCTCGGGTACGAAATCAGCAACCCCATTTCTCTCGTTCTAGCCAGTCTGACTGGTCCATCATCTGCCCTTTAATATCCCTCAACCAGTCTCCATGTTTCCTGCCAGTGGAAAAGTGGGGACACACTTGTATTTGTTGGGTGCCGTCGAGTCGGCGCCTACTCAAAGCCACCCCGTGTACAACAGAACGAAACACTGCCCGGTCCTGCACCTTCCTCACAGTCGTTGTTCTGCTTGAGCCCACTGTTGCAGCCACTGTGTCAGTCCATCTCACTGAGGGTCTTCCTCTCTTTCGCTGACCCTCTATTTGTAGAGTTAAGAAAACAGAGATGCAGAGGGAGAGGGACAGTCACTGAGTTAAGAGTTTCAGGTTCTTTATACTCTGTGGGATTTACGTAAGTAATAACTGAATCTGCCACTCACTTGCTGGGTCACCCATGGCAAATCACTTCATTTCTTAAGAGCCTTTTAAACGAGAACTAACAAATTTATTTTAAAAACTTATGATAAATGGAGAAAAGACTGAAGTTGTCAAGGATTTCATTGTACTTGGATCCACAATCAACACCCATGGAAGCAGCAGTCAAGAAATCAAACAATGTATTGCAGTGGGCAAATCTATTGCAAAAAACCTCTTTAAATTGTTAAAAAGCAAAGATGTCATTTTGAGGACTAAGGTGCACCTGACCCAAGTCATAGTGTTTTCAATCGCCTCATATACATGTGAAAGCTGAACAATGACTAAGGAAGACTGAAGGACTGACGCTGTTGAACTGTGGTCATGGGGAAGAATACTGAGTATTCCACGGACGGCCAGAAGAACCAACAAATCTGTCCTGTAAGAAGGACAACCAGAATGCTCCTTAGAAGCAAGGATGGCAAGACTACATCTCACATACTTTGGACATGTTATCAGGAGGGATCAGTCCCTGGAGAAGGACA
>NW_004443998.1:1893788-1941501 GCF_000243295.1 Trichechus manatus latirostris
CAATGAGATGGATTGACACAGTGGCTGCAACAATGGGCTCAAGCATAACAACGATTGTGAGGATGGCGCAGGACCGGGCAGTGTTTCGTTCTGTTACACACAGGGTCGCTGTGAGTTGGAGCTGACTCAATGGCACCTAACAACAACAACAAAAACAACAAACTTACTGGAGTCCCCCAAACTAACACACATCTAAATCGCTGGAGCAATTAGAAATTTGGTTTCAAGATGCATTTCAGCTTCAAGTTCTCTTAAAGAAAAAAAAAAAAAAAAAAGCACATATCCACATAGATTTTCAAACTCTGCTATTCTGTGCCCACTGAGGTTTCCTGTGATCCTTCAGCCAAAGAACCAACACAAGCAACAATGAACAATTTTTAAAGAGCTGTCTGGCTGAGAAGGCCTAAGTGCTGTCCTGGGAGACTAGAAGCTTGAGGACAGGGCAGGTAAAGGCAAGCCAGCACCGAAGCAAGTGACTGGAGGCACCCTGCCACCCGTGGCACTTCAGAGAAGTGTGGGCTTCTCAGGTTTCCAAAAACTGTCGGGGTGGGAGTTACCGCCCTTACACTCACTCAGGGTTAAACTCACCCTTTAATGCAGCTGTGTAAGGAAACGCAGGCTTATCAACGGACATCCCCGAGTGAGCAAGGCCTGAGAGACAGGAGCTGAAGACACAGAGGGCTCAAAGGCAAACATGAGATGAGACCCATCTGACTGGCACCATTACGTCTTTAGGGCTGAAGAATAGGCATCATTGCCGATACCAAGAGGACTATGCCAAGGGCAGGGGAGATGTTTGCTGCCTAGGGAAAAAAATGGATAAGGTCATTTCCTACACGTATTAGCCCTTAATGTGAACTGAGGATAGTAAAACGGCATTGCTACAACAGAAGAACGTTTACTTGTGTACTTCATTCCTACCAGTCAGTCCAGATCTTGGCAGGACCCCAGACAATCTAACCTGCAAAAGTCACCACCAGTCAGCTCAAGTCTTCACCCCAACACAGTCCTCATTAGGCAGACACGTTACAGAAACCATCTTACCACCTTGTCTATTCCGCTGAGAAATCTACTTTTGATAGTTCATCACTCACACCTGCTTACTTTCTACTGAAACCAATCTAGTTCTGCTAAGAATCATTCTTTCTCCCCTTCTCTTTTTTTTTTCTTAAGTAAAATAAAAAGGAACAAACAAAAAAACTTCCAGTCTGTCACCAGGAAGATTAACGCGCTGAGTTACTAGAAAATGTAACAATATTTCTACATCAGTTTGGACTGTAAGGATCTGACATTTGTGATGATTTGATCTGAATAAAAGCCAAGGGGATTATCTCTGAATAATATTAAAAATAACTGTTGGTAGACTTCTTGACAGAGCTGGACTTGGTGAAGGCAGTCCCACAGCCTGGAGTCCTGTGCCGAGCTGGGATGCGTAATGTCCCCTTCTGCAGTTCTTTAATAAGCTGTGCTTTTTGGTTTGGTTTAAGGGTACTTCCTTGAAGAATCTTACAGAAATGTAAGGGTGTCTTTCAAGGACCTTACTAAGGAAATGGCACAAGTTTTCTAAGCATGATACCGATCCACATTTTTGTATTAAAACACTCTCTTTGTTTTTTTAGCTGGAGAGTTTGTCAAATGGAGTTGGAGTCCATTGTGTTTCAAGCCTGCCCCCTTTCTTCCTAAACTCTGGAGACTGCTATATTTCCTTCAGGAATGCTATTTTCAAAGCAGACTAAGAGGGCGTTGCCCTGATAAACACACTTACAAGTTTATATGTAAAACCAGTTTTTTAAATTATAAAAATACATAGCATGAAACAGTCAGGGCTTGAGAAACGGTGCAGGGAGCACAAGTCTGCGACAAGGAGCATACAGCACATGCCAGCTGGTGTGCGGCGTGCTGGGATAACCATTTCCTTCAGGATCGAAAACCAAAAGCAAACCTGTTGCCCTTGAGTCGATTCTGACTCACAGTGACCCTACAGGACAGAGTAGAACTGCCCCACAGGGTTTCCAAGGAGCTGCTGGTGGATTCAAACTGCCGACTTTCTGGTTAGCAGCCATAGCTCTTAACCACTGCACCACCAGGGCTCCACTGAGGGTCAAACAAGGCTAAAAACATTCCCCAAACAATGCCGAATGGTAACTGGAGCTCCAGAAACTGTCCCTTAGGACAGGTCCCTGAGTGGTACAAATGGTTTGCGCTCAGCTGCTAACCAGAAGGTTGGCGGTTCAAATACACCCAGTGGCTCTGGGGAGAAAAGGCCTGGGGATCAAATTCCATGAGGTCACAACCACTGAAAACCCTCTGGAGTGCAGCTCTGCTCTGAAACACATGGGGTCACCATGAGTCGGAACTGACTTGACGGCCACGGGTTTGGTTGTTTTCTTTAACGAAAGAGACGTCAGGTTTTTCTCTCCTGAGTTCTCCGTCTGTGCAGCTTGTACCCCAGATGTTCACTGTGAACATTCCCAGGTGCTGAAGGCAGGAGGGAAACCTACCCAATCACACAAAGAAGGCACCACAGGAGCAGCCCATTTCTGATTCTTCCAGGCAATCCCTAACATCTTTCCACTCTCCCTACCCGCTGGAAACTTCATGGCTCATAAAAGCCTCCATCAGTGTGGGCAAAGGGAAGACAAAACTTAATATCGAGTCCTTTTTGTTTTTCCACATTCTTTAAAAAATCTGGTAGACTGAAATTATAATCCAAATCGAGGTTTTAAAATTTTTTTCTCTTCCATTTTTTATTAGTGAAACACCCTTGCCAAAAAAGTAGAAGTGTCAAAAAGAAAATAAAGAGGAAATTGGTTTACTCACTAGTAAAATGCACAGAAATCAATGACTAAAGGAGGTACAGTAGAGTACCCACCTAGAAATAGCCAGGGCACTGGTTTTAGCAGCAGTGCGGTGTAGCTGCAAGAACGTGGGCTTTGAAGAATGCAGACACCACCAACCTTCTACATTCGTGTGCCAACCACTCCTTCCCTGCCCCAGGTATTTTCAGAAGCGCTGCTATGCCAATTTTTTTATACACTACTGTAAAAAAAATTAGCATAGTGTGCTTACAAAAATAGCTCCTGGGGGAGAGGGAGTGGTTGGCAAACAAACCTAGGTGTGCGTTATTTGCATACAGTACAGTAGATCTGGGTCTGAATCCCCAGTTGTCACTAGCTGTGACCTGGAGTTACCTCCCCTGTAAAGCCAGGCTCATAACACATACTACTGTAAGAGAATGGCATGACGGCGTGTATAAAGGACTACACAGAACTTGGACCGCGACAGGCATTCTAGAAATGCTGGCTGCCCTCCCTCTCGTCTTGCTGCCTGGTATATCAGGGCCAACATATTAGCCTGAGGTGTATACACAGTATCTAGGTTCCTAAGGGTGGTAAGATTCTTTGGGTCCCTACAGACCTCAGCCTCCACCAAAACCTATAAATATTAGAGAGAAGAGGTGATACAAAGACATGCCGCTGGACTTCCATGTAACTCAGTGACAAAACAGAAATAAGAATCCATGACTTTGGACGCTGCCAAAGGAAACGAGGCCAGAATCTAAAGCGGGGGAGACTCCAGGCCCTCATCCGGAGCCAGTATTTAAGCAGCATACGCCTCCCAAATCTGAGCTGACACAAACCCACCCTATTTGTTACACTAACTCTTTTCTCCTTCCTCTAGAAAACAGACAATGAAGCCATTGATTTTGATTATACTGTTCTACTGCATGAATTCCCAACACAGGTAAAACACAAAATCGTACACAGAACTGTTTTTGTGAGAAGTTTCTGCAGATTATAATATTCTGTGACTCTTACTTCCTAGGAGATCATTCCCTGTCGTATTCACTTGGTCTGGTACCCTGGCAAACCACCGAAAGTGAAGTACCGCTGTCAAGAGCTGCAGACACCAGAAGAAGCCTCTGAAACGGAAGGATCTGCTGCAGCACCAACAGACTTCAGTATTGTCTGAAAAGAAAAAAGACCTGCTTATAGCAGATTCTAAACTAAATGACCATACTGAGCAGCCTAAATCATTATTTCAGTAAAATAGCTAAGGTATACAGCATTTTGAGTAACTTCGGAAAGCCTTGATTAGAGGTAAAGTCTCAAAAATTCAACAATGTTGGGTTTTTTGGTTTTTAACTCTGGGAGCATGTGCACACTAAACTCTGCTCAGAGTCACAGGGTCACCCGGAAAGTTCCTCTGAGTTTCTGCCCTAAAATATAAAACTAAGTCAATTAGCAAGTACTGCAACTGGATCAATAGGATTTTTTCTAAAATTGGTCTCATCTCTAAACCTGCATTTCTCATTATTTTAATCACATTGTAGCCAACTGTTTTATTTGCTAAATTGTCTCTTCCTAGCTGTAAATATATTTTTAACGCAAGCAAATTGTAGGGGAAAATATTAACTGTTTAAAAAGAATTTTACTATTTTTATGATTTCAAGCAACCATTCCTTTTTAACATGGTAGCTACTTTTAAATAAATGTTTACATTTCTAAATAATAAAATGTGTTTGTAAAGATTTGCATACAGACAAAATTTTGTGCTGAATTGGAACTGAGTAAAATCTTAATATTGCTTAAATTTTACAAACAGAAATTATACAAAATGTCTCATCAAATAAAGCTGTCTCTACCAACGTGTTAAATGGAACAAAAATGCCACAGTATAGGGAGAGCAATTAGGGTCACATATGTAAATTTTTGTATGAGAGACTAACTTGAATTGTAAACTTTCACTTAAACTACAACAATTAAACAAAAAAAAGAAAAAATGCAATTGAGAGAATATAAAATATTTAAATTTTCATTTCTAAGTACAACACTGGACCTAGTGTTGGCCTAAGTAATTTCTAATGTGTACCATAATCAAATTCAGTGAAGTACCTCCTCAAGGCAAGAAAAATTGATCCAGGAAATGTTGGTTGGCATCGTTTCCCTCTCAAAATTAGTATTATTTATTGGAACACTTAAATGAGTGTCTAACGACCTTCTGCCAGGTTCCTTAGCCAGTAACTGGTTAGAAAGACCAGCTTTAAAATATACCAAAACATTACTTTTAAGTCTGACTGACAGAAAATTAGAAAAGTTTCTACTAAAGAGACAAGTTTTATAGACATGAACTCTGACAAAAGAAAAGACAGACGATAATGTGACTTTTCAGCAGATCTAGTTTCTATTTTTTCTCTATTTAACACCCCAACCTTTTGCTTTCCTCTTCCCAACACCCACTTGATTTAAAGAGCCACCAACTCTGCGGCAGCTAACAATAAAAAAATGAGCATTTTGAAGGAAACCTCGGACGTCCCACCTCAGTGATAATGCAGAGAAAATACTCTTTTCCTAAAATTTCAAAGACCCAATCTACGAAGATTAAATCATGCAAAATCAAGCGATAAACTGCTCTAACCGAAGTTCCCTAAACCGTCCTCAGTAAAGACGCCAAGAGCGTTAAGGGAGCAGCTCCAGGTTGTACGTTCCTCAGCCTTGCAGGAGCACTGTCGGGGCTGGGAGGGGCCGCCACCTGGGAGTGCAGCTTTCCTGCCTCTCAGCTTCCTCAGAGTCCTCATACAAGCATTTTTAAGAAGTGAGATTAGGCCTACAAAATGAGGAAAGACCTCTAAGGTAATTCTTTAACGTGTGTATTCCAGCAAAACAGATTATGAACGGCAACAGACAACATACAAACACAATTTCCTATTTTATAAATTAACAAAAGCCGCAAAAGTTAAACCAACTACAAATTTCTCAATAATATCACTATTAGAATATCATTTCTAGCACAAATTCTAAAATTGCTAACTTGATTTCATTAACACTGATTTAACTAGCTAACAACAGAGAAAAGCTACCTCATCTGCCTTGACACACAAGAAAAACCTCAGTTCCCTAACCCCTCTTTTCACAAAGTCTAAATCAGTCTGAGCCGCTGACATTTACTTCTAACCAACGTTCAGAATTTAAAGACATCAGAATAATACTAGGATTTTTGTTTGCATTCCATTTGATTCTACTCAGAGTTTCATTTTTCTTTACCTGAATTATGAATTGTTAGACGTCAAAAAAGTTCTTTTGAAAGTCAGTTGGAAGCTTCTATAGTTGGCACTTGAATAATGTTCTCATGACACATGAATTTATTTTACCAATTTCTCTCAGCGTAGCACATTCTATGACCTATTCTGTGACCGTTCCTAGCTTAGAAAGTGCTGGGACCATATAGAAGGAGGTTGCTTGGCACTTATTGGAATGGATAAATGAATGTTCATAAAAAATCTTCTCTGAACACAGCTATTTCAGTAATGCATTCCAGTGTTACATATCTGAAGACACTTTCAGCAACAATCAAAATTCTAATTCCACCATTTATAGTTTTAGCATTGCAATTAGCCGTCTTCCACAAAGGGACGTATCCCGCACCCACATGTCACCATTTTCTCTGAGAGCTGCTAGGTGTCTCCTCTGGCATCCATTTTACGACTCATTCAGATTTCAAAAGCATTAAAATGTGAAAAACCTTAAAGTTCACTGAATTGATTAAACTTGAGTGATTTCACAACTAAAATTTAAGAGTGAGCAGGGAGGAAAGGAATTACAGAGTTACATTTTTAATACTGACTTTTTTTTTTAAAGGTAAAGTTATCAAGCTAAGAACCCAAACTCCAAAACTAATATCACACAAAAGAATATTAATACAACAAATCTGGATTTCTAGCTTTCATTTTCTATCTTGGGCCTATGCTCAGGCAATACGGTGATGGTCTTTCACCTTGCCTGCGTACTGGAATGGCCTGAAAGCTTTAAGGAGTCCCAGTGCTAGGTCCCCTCCTTTGAGTGACAGAATCAGAGCATCTGGAGGCAGGCCTGGTGTTTCTGTTCAGGGCTCCCCAGGTGCTTTATCAAGTGCAGCCAGGGTTGGGAACAGTGCGATACTGCCCAGTGCTGCTGCCATGATCCAACGCGTCTTTAAATTAGCCAACAATCAGCCTTCAGAATAGCAGTATACATATTCCCATTTATGAATTTTTTATATACTTTTCCTTGCTACAGACATTGGTTGGCATGTGGTCTTTACCAACTATAATGAAAAACGAGTGAGCAAGAGATGTGCATCCTGGTCCTGGAGCTGTCCCCACGTGGCTCTATTCCAGCCGCTCCCACCAGCTGGCTTGTATCGCCACCTACGAAATGCCGGTGTTGGATCTGATGTCTTGGATCTTCTCAGGCCCTGTAACTTTACAACTAGAATGTCTAACAAATCAAACACACATCCAAATTCACCCACCTTGGTTCTAACATTTCTGAGTGTCCGAAACAGCCCGAGGAGCTGTGCTAAGTTCAAAGTCACCTGGGAACGGCACAAGGTGCCGATGAAATGCCAAAGCAACCGCGCTTGTCGGGATCGATGCCATTACAGCAACAGGCATATTTACGGGGGAAGCGCACTTGGTGTTGAGAAGAATCCTAACTAAAGTTTCCATTGGAAAACTTAACAAGCTGTGTGGTCTTAGATGAGTTACTTACCCTCTCTGTGCCTTCACTTCCTCAACTGCAAAATGGCGCTGTGAGGACTAACTGAGATAATGCGCTTAAAGCATTTAAGACAATGCCTGGAAAACAAGTGCTGGATTTTTTTTCTAGAAACCTTAAAACATAAAGCCAAATCTATAAATCCAGAAAACCAAAGGCATTTAAAGTCAGTTATCTGACTTCTATTACCCAGTAAGCGGAAAGACCAGGATATGTCAGTGTCATCAGATAATCTCTGGATGAGGCAATTCCAAACAATATGATAGAGCTGCCTGGGAAAACCCCACTTATTCTGGAAACAAAACCTTAACATCTGTTCCTTCACAATCTCTATGAATACAATACTACAAATTCAACCAGCATTTACAAGTAAATGGAACTGATGGGCAGCAACTTTGTAGAAATGTATTTTATTATTTAGGGCTACAGGAACATTAGAATGAATACAGACAAGAATATCCTATGCCAGGGTCTGTCTCTCACTTCCAGAGGGCTGCAAGGACGTGACTTTACACTCCTAGAAGTAGGGGCAGCTACAAGTGAATTACAGAAGCCACACACTGAGGCAATCAGCCACATACAAGACAGCTAGAAATGTAGCTGGTGCTTTAATATCTCAACAAAGAATCTGAAAAACGCTGTGTATTAAGATCATACAAAATCCACTCTTAAACAAAAAAGCCTGTCCATTAAAAGCTGACACTCTTCCCCCGGACACCCTTTTAACTCAGAACTGAAGTCACTCCCAAAGTTCACCCTTCAGTCAAAGATTAAAAATAAAACGCGTTGCCTGAGTCGGTTCCAACTCATAGCGATCCTACGGGACAGGGTAGAACTGCCCCACAGGGTTTCCAAGGAGCAGCTGGTGGATTCAAACTGCCGACCTTTCGGTGAGCAGCCATCGCTCTTAACCACTGCGCCACCAGGGCCCCTCAGCCAAGGATTAGACGAGCCTATAAAACAAACAGTAACACACACGAGGAATGTGCTTCTTACTTCTATCAAGTACAAGAGACCAAATGGGCAACACCTGCCCAAAAGCAAAGACGAGAAGGCAGGAAGGGACAGGAAACCTGGACGAATGGACACGGAGCACCCAGGGCAGAAAGGGAGAGGGGGAGAGTGCTGACACATCGTGGGGATTGCAACCGTCACAGAACAACTTCTGTAGGAACTGTTGATGAGAAACTAATTTACTCTGTATACTTTCACCTAAAGCACAACTGAAAAAACAAAAAAAAAGCTGACATTCCCAGAAGTATCATGATACGTGCAATTTACTTTCAAGTGTTAGCAAAATAATAATTTTTAAAAATTAAAAAAATACAGAGGCATGAGACATAGATAAATGGACAAGAGATAAACAGATAAAGCAAATGCTGGAAGACAAATTATTATGACAGGATAAACTATTCTAAAAAACTGTTATCTGTTGAATTTAGATGGACAGCATATGGACATTCTTTGTACTATTTTTTCAGCTTTTCTGTATGTTGAAAATTCCTCTGATAAAAAATTTGTAAGTTTACATACATTCCAAGCTTAGAAGGATAACCAAAATTAGTCTCTTCCTCCCTTAAATAAATACTAAATACATTTCAGAAATAATTGTATTTTTTGATAAAGTATAAAATGTATCAATAGAGTTGAGATATTATACACAGAATTATCTCTGAATATACCAGAAGGTTTCTATAACTCCTTGTTTCAGCAGCCTGAATCCATCCCATTGGAATTCATCCAAGTATTGAAACCTTGCAGACTCAGTTAAAGTTTGATCTCAAAACTCAAAGTGAGGATAGTCAGCTCTTGGCTTTTCCTTTCTTTACTGGAAGTTGACCTGTAGCTTCCAAATACTTATTAATCAGATCTTCCTGGGTGGATGGTGAACATGGCTGATATCTGCAGTACTCCATTGTATACTCTCCCTTCCCCTAGAGTCAGAAAAACAAAAAGCAAAGAAAGTTTTTTTTTTGTTTTTTTTTTTAAATCATTAAGTAAAGTCGAGCAAAGACAGGATTTCACGATACGATCACTCTGCAGGGCGGCTTTTGACGAGTACTACAGTACAGCTTAAAACTTGCTTACCTCTGTGCATGATCTGAGCTCAGTGGAATAACCAAACATCTCACTTAGAGGGACCTGAAAATAAACACAGGGACATCTCAGAGTTGCTGACTGAAACGTTTTAGAGAAAACGACAGACAGCCCTCGGCCGTTTCATTCCCTTAGGTTCTACTATTGCTTAAAGAATCAAAAGCCAAAGAGAAACATATTTTCACTTATTTAATCCAAGTGGAAACCCTCATTTGAAGATAATTTTATTTGACGGTTACAACCAGAAGGCAAACCTTTCAGTTCCTCAGACCGCCAGCTGACACCATTGATGACCCTCCCTCCTCATCCCCAGCCCGCTCCCCGGCCTCAGTTCAAGCATTCAGAAGCGTTTCTCCCGTGGAAACGTTAACACGACTTCGCTGTGGACGCCTCAGGGATACGCTGCAAGTAGCCGCCTCCAAGGAGGCTTTGTGTGATGCGATAAATACCTTCTCCCCTGCTATTTAAGTCAGGTAAAGCGGAGGCAGGTGAACTATTACTCCAATAAACTAGAGAGAATGGATTCATAATAAAGCAGCTACGCAAATAAAGCCATAACGAGAAAGATAATCATGCATCTACAGAAAATGACAAATTCACAAACGGCCACGTGAAATGCATCTTATTTTCGGCTTCAGCACTTAAGAGTTGTTCCAAGAGCAAATTACAGAAACTGCTGCACACACGGAGCCACAAACAGGGAAATGTGGCACTTTGCTCTACAACCTCCACAAACAAAAGCCAACTGATTTCCTTCTGTGGTTAATGAGGCAAGATTGCCAGCGACGGGCAGTACTCACATCTGCGTACAGTGTGAAGAAGTCCTCAATTCCATCCTGCCCCGTGATCACCCCGTGGCGACGGTTAACTCCCGCAATCACCACTCCCTGAAATTCATTTGGGGCAACGATTTCCACAGACATAACAGGTTCAAGAATACACAATGTTCCATTGGCCAGGGCTGGGTTAAAACAAACAAACATTTTATTAATCTCCCCTGAACAAACTGGGGCTCTTTTCTTTTTTTTTGCATTTCAATAACTTTATTGAAAGGTATATTCCTTAATACCAAAACATAATGGTAGTTTGTTACTTCACCTCTGCCAACTCAAAATTAACAGTGATGTATTCAAAATATTGAAATGTTACCAGCCATCTGGGAAAACTGAAATGTTATCCACCAAAGATAGTTTACAAAAGTCAAATATAAGCTACACTGTGGTTTTTTGGCTTATTTTTCAGTGCATATTTATCCATAAATATCCATAACATGATGTCAAAAGTAAATCTGAATTGGTTAAAATCATTCTGGATGGTCTCAGGCTACGTAATGCACTGAGTAGCCGTTTACGACACTTCAACGTTGTAGATCTCACATTCTTTGACTTACACGGAAAATCTGAACACTACCTCAGCTACCTTCTAATTATTAAGGTGCCCGCTTAACTTTTCTTAAGACTTTATTTTGGCACTGTAGGGCATTTAATGAAAGTATACTCTGTTCCTTTTAAACAAAATTCTAAATTAGAGGCAATGGCAGTTTTATAAAAACAGTCCTGAGTAAAAACTTTTGGTGCGGGGGGGCTCTTTCCATCCAGATAGTGAAAGGGAGATGGAAGGCGTTCTCCCAAAGGAACACGCATGATGATGATGTTAAAATATTTGATTTGGACTCATTTTTCTAGCAGTAGTACCAGTCAGTCTTCTAAATGGAAGTTCTAATAAGGCAATACTTAATGCTAATTTTTATCCTGAAAACTCACTGTAGTGTAAAGAATACTAAAAGAGATCTGAAAATTTGATCGAGTCCTTCACCATCTAAATTATCCAGTGTAGGTTACTTATCCTCTTTCTGAAAATCTTCAGAGGTAAGGAAACTGTTAGTCTTTGACCAAGGTAAGCCCACCCTTTCTTTCTGGATCCCAGCGGACGGCTGTTCTTAAATGTAACTGTAAGAAAATAACTTTCATCTCGGGGAGGAGAAGGGTGGAGACAATAACCAAGCCACCTGAGCTCTGTCTGTCCTTCTGCAGGCTCAACAATTTCTGATTGAGAATCAGAAGACCAAGCTTCTAGCTTCTACTCTGCCTCTAACAAGGCAAAACACAGTTGATCCAGGTTTCAAGTTTCTTCACCTACAAAATAAAGACATTGGTCTAGATGTTGTTGTTGCTGTTAGATGCTATTGAGTCAGTTCCAACTCATAACAACACTATGTACAACACTGTTCGAGCCTACTGTTTCAGCCACTGTGGTCAATCCATCTTGCTGAGGGTCCTCCTCCTTTTTCACTGACCCTGTACTTTAGCAAGCATGAAGTCCTTCTCCATGATCCCTCCTGATAACATGTCCAAACTTGCTTCTAAGGAGCACTCTGGCTGTACGCCTTCCAAGACGGGTTCGTTTGTTCTTCTGGCAGTCCACGGTATGGTCAATATTCTTTGCCAACATCATGATTCAAAGGCATCGATTCTTCTCCTTCTCCGGTCTTCCTCATTCACTGTCCAGCTTTTGCGTGCACATGAGGTGATGGAAAACACCATGGCTTGGGTCAGGCGCACCTCAGTCCTCAAAGTGACATCTTTGCTCTTTAACACTTTAAAGAGGTCTTTTGCAGCAGATTTCGCCAACGCAATGCGTCGCCTGATTTCTTGACTGCTGCTTCCATGGGTGTCGATTGTGGATCCAAGTAAAATGAAGTTCTTACAGCTACAATCTTTTCTCTGTTTATCATGATGTTGCTTATTGGTCCAGTTGTGAGGATTTTTGTTTTCTTTATGTTGAGGTGCTATCCACACAGAAGGCTGTAGTCTTTGATCTTCACCAGTAAATGCTTCAAGTCCTCTTCAATTTCAGCAAGCAAGTATTGGACTAAATGCTAGGGGCCATGTAGCACGAAAACTCAATGCTTATGTTTATTTTTCATCTCACTAAACACAAAACTAGGACATTTCTCACTGTGACAAACACTGACTGATGTTTAAATGTATCAGTGTAGAGAGAATACAGTAAAACTTCAAACTCTCATACTTAATTTGGAAGCTGAGATAGTGCAGAATACTACTACAGCATCAGACTAGCTGAATTATCTCCAAACAAAAGTTCTAAGCAAAACACAGAAAGTATGACAAAGAAAATAATTTATTTTTAAATAATCAGTTTTTTCCAAAGTATCAATTTGTTTATAATAACCTAATCAGCACTTTCTTATATAGTCATCAAAGCACTTCTTGTAAAGATACTCTTAGCTTAGGTCCAATAATGATATGAAGAGATATGTAATATACTTGCATTTCTTTTAAACATTTTCTAATTCAAATCATTTCCTAGCTCAGATCTACCTTTGACTAAAGAGTCCTAAGTAGTGAATTTTGTTCTGAAAAGAGGAACAAAATGAACACATGGAAACATTCCAGACACCTAAGCTTCATCAGCTAACTCTGCAGAACCCTCTGCAGGTATCTCAAGATGATGATTAACGATTCTAGTCTGTAGAGACAGCTCTGTTTCTTGGCTTATCACAACACCAGAGCTTCCTCAGCTCTAAAGACATCCAATAAATATGAATAAAGGCACCCAGAAAGAGAGATGTCTTGATCAGACATATCACGATTTAACTACAGATTATCCAGTGTTGTCAGTTGGTTAGTAACGTGAAAGCGTCAGGGTGTGAAAGGGTCACATGTTAAAGGAAGGGGCCACGTGTACAGGTGCCCATCACTTAACTGTTGAGGACAGCCTTGCAGTTCAGTTACATATTCCCTCACCTGCTCCCTTCTTTTTAACTCCCTCTTTCTTCCTACATCCATCTCCTGATCTACTTCCAAATGAACCTTGCCCTTACACACGCCTTCATCTAAACTTATTCCATATCACAAGACTCCAGAGCTACCTCACCTGCTGTTTTCAACAGCCACATGGCAGCTAAGTCCTAAACACAATATTTTCTAAAGCAGATTCACGTGGTCTACAGCTTCTCAGGATAGAAAGTGAAACTATCGATACCATCAGAGGATCTTTGAAGCCGGAAGTGATGGAAGGACAGTAATGTTTCTATTTCAGGCCACTAGGAATGATGTTGATATTACCAGACCACGTGCCAAAGAGGCTGTGTGAGGAGGTGGTCAGGGGCTCGGACCCTGGTCTGGGTTTAACTCTTAGCTCTACCACCAATTAGCTTGTAACCTAGGGCCACTCAGTTAACTGCTCAGAGTCTCTGTGAGGATGATTCATGTAAAGTACTCAGCAGAATACATGGCACATGAGTGACCAATAACTGTGACTATGACCCCCTTAGACAAACTAACTGGGAAACAGGCAGCATGGCGTGGTGTTACGTCGAAGGTAATATACTGCACGAACAGGGGTTAACACTCCCTGTGCCCAAGTGTTTTCAAGCACGTTCTCACTTAAAATTCATAGAACTAGCACCTCCAAGCTGCCCAGGGAAAGTTCCACTGCCTTGCTCATTTCACATAGTAAGGATGGGAAAAGCTAGGATTCAGACTCACAGCCCAGCACCTGATGTGGCAGAGGATCAAAGAAGAGGCACTGCCAAGCTGAGTAAGATAACGCAGACTCTGGCGAGGCCGTGATCTCTCCTGCAGATCGGCTCTAAGTCCAGCGTTAACCAGGTAGGTCGAGCATGATGCTCTTCCTGAAAAAACGGGCACTGAAAAAACGGACAGTCATACTCACAGGGTGAAACACCAAGGCAACAGTCCATTTCACATTTTAGTGTCAGGCTACAGCATTAATGAATCTCGGAGGCAAAGGTAAAATTTGATTCAAATTAGCTCCAGCTTTCATTTTTTAAGGAAAAGTACATGGGAAACTGAAATATTTTTCTCCCAATTTTTGACAATGCAGAATAGCACAGAAGTTTAAGGTATTCTAATCATGAAGCTCATCTACCAACATTTTCACCCGGACACTCTCATATGGCATTCAGTAGGTGTTTATCTATGAAAAGCTGATTTTCTATCTGAGCTTGAAGGAACTTCCATCCACCCTTTCACAGTTTCATCTTTCAGTGATGGAGAAGTGAAAATCAACCGAAGAAAGAGTAAACGAATTCACTTTTTTTTGCAAGCACCCAGCTTGTCTCCAAATGTGTGTAGGGCAAAAATAATACTGCTCAACTAATTATAATCTACTGCTTTTCCTTTGCATAACTACCAGGAAATTAATCATATTACAATATTTGTGTAGATATATATTTAATTGTATCATGTTTTAGGTGAAACTTTACAGCACAAATTAGTTTTTCATTCAAAAATATATACACAAATTGTTTTGTGACATTGTTGCAATCCCCACAGTGTGTCCGCACTCTCCTCCTTTCCCTTTCAACCTTGGGTTCTCCGTGTCCATTGGACCAGTTTTCCTGTCCCTTCCTGCCTTCTTGTCTTTGCCTTTGGGCAGGTTTTGTCCATTTGGAATATTTGTATATTTAAGCAAGTAAGCAAAGGTAAATGTACATATCCAACTCTTCAGTTAATATTTATGTGTGTATATTTTTCATGGTTATATATGTACACTTTTATGGATATAGATACATTTTATGGACATATACATCTATATTTATATATATTTATATTTAAATATTTCTGCTGTGTTGTTAGGTGCCATCGAGTTGGTTCTAACTCAAAGCAACCCCATGTTCAACAGAACGAAACACTGCCCAGTCCTGAGCCATCTTCAAAATTGTTGCTATGTTTGACCCAATTGTTGCAGCCACTGTGTCAATCCACCTCATTGAGGGTCTTCCTTTTCTTCACTGACCCTCTACTTTACCAAGCATGATGTCCTTCTCCAGGTTCTGGTCCCTCCTGATAACATGTCCAAAGTACATGAGATGAAGTCTCACCACCCTTACTCTTCTAAGGAGCATTCTGGCTGTAACTCCATCCAAGACAGATTTGTTTTTTGTTCTGGCTGTCCACGGTATATTCAATATTCTTTGCCAACACTGTAATTGAAAGGCATCAATTCTTCGGTTTTCCTTATTCATGACCCAGCTTTCACATACATATGAGGCGAGCAAAATACTTTAGTCAGGCGCACTTTAGTCCTCAAAGTGACACCTTTGCTTTGTAATACTTTAAAGAGATCTTTTGAAGCAGATTTGCTCAATGCAATACGTCATTTGAATTCTTGACTGCTGCTTCCATGGGCGTTGGTTGTGGATCCAAGTAAAACAAAATCTTTAACAACTACAATATTTTCTCTGTTTATCATGATGTTGCTTATGGGTCCAGTGGTGAGGATTTCTGCTCAATGTTGAGGTGTAATGTGCACTGAAGGCTGTGGTCTTTGATCTTCATCAGTAAGTGCTTCAAGTCTTCTTCACTTTCAGCAACTAAGGTTGTACATTTGCATATCAAAGGTTGTTAATGAGTCTTCCTCTCATCCTGATGCCCGAGTTCTTCGAGTTCTTCCTATAGCCCAGCTTCTCAGATTATTTGCTTAGCATACAGACTGAGTAAGTATGGTGAAACGATACAACCCTGACACACACCTTTCCTGATTTTAAACCATGCAGTATCCCTTTGTTCCATTCGAATGACTGCCTCTTGATCTATGCACAGGTTCCTCATAAGCACAATTAAGTGTTCTGGAATTCCCATTCTTCACAATGTTAGCCATAATTTGTTATGATCCATACAGTCGAATGCCTCTGCATAGTCAATAAAACACAGGTAAACATCTTTCTGGTATTCTTTGCTTTCAGCCAAGATCCATCTGACATCAGCAATGATATCCCCTCATTCCACGTCCTCTTCTCAATCTGGCTTGAATTTCTGGCAGTTCCCTGTCGATGCACTGCTGCTATTGCTTTTGAGTTATTTCCAGCATAATTTTACCTGCAGGTGATACTGGTCAATAATTTCCACATTCCACTGGATCACCGTTCTTTGGAACAGGCATCTATATGGATCTCTTTCAGTCAGCTGGCAAGGTAGCCGTCTTCCAAATTTCTTGGTATAGACAAGTGAGTGCTTCCAGCATTGCATTTGTTGAAACATCTCAGTTGGTGTTCTGTCAATTCCCGGAGCCTTGTTTTTTGCCAGTGTCTTCAGTGCAACTTGGACTTCTTCCTTCAGTACTGTCGGTTCCCGATCCCATGCTGCCTCCTGAAATGGCTGGATGTCGACTAATTCCTTTTGGTATAGTGACTCTGTGTATTTCTTCCATCTTCTTTTGATGCTTCTTGCTTCGTTTAATATTTTCCCTGTAGAATCCTTCAGTATTTGAATTTTTTCTTCAGTTCTTTCAGCTTGAGAAATGCCGAGTGTGTTCTTTCCTTCTGGTTTTCTAATGCCAGGTTTTTGCACATTTCATTATAATACTTTACTTTGTCTTCTCAAGCTGCCCTTTGGAATCTTCTGTTCACCTCTTTTACTTCATCATTTCTTACATTTGCTTTAGGTACTCTACATTCAAAAGCAAGTTTCAGAGTCTCTTCTGACAACCGTTTTGGTCTTTTCTCTTTCCTGTCTTTTTAATGACTTTTTGCTTTCTTCATGTACGATGTCCTTGATGTCACCTCTCAACTCGTCTGGTCTTCGGTCATTAGTATTCAATGTGTCAAATCTATTCTTGAGATGGTATCTAAATTCAGGTGGGATATACTCAAGGTTGTACTTTGGCTCTCATGGACTTGTTTTAATTTTCTTCAGCTTCAACTTGAACTCACATATGAGCAACTGATGGTCTGTTCCGCAGTCGGCCCCTCACCTTGTTCTGACTGATACTGAACTTCTTCTCCATTGTCTCTTTCCACAGATGTGGTCGATCTGATTCCTGTGTATCCTGTGAGGTGAGGTCCACGTGTATAGTCGCCGCTTCTGTTGCTGAAATAAGTTGTTGGTTTTGCAAAATTCTATCATGTGATTTCCCACACTGTTTCTATCACCAAGACCATATTTTCCAACTACTGATCCTCCTCTGTTTCCAACTTTTGCATGCCAATCAACAGTAATTATCAATGCATCTTGACTGTATCTTTCATCAATTTCAGACTGCAGAAGTTGGTAAAAATCTTCAACTTCCTCATCTTTGGCATTAGTGGTTGTTGAGTAAATTGGAATAACAGTCGTAGTTACTGGTCTTCCTTACGGGCATATGGATATTATCTTATCACTGGCAGCGCTGTATTCCAGGATAGATCGTGAAACGTTCTTTTTGACCATGAAAGCGACGCCATTCCTCTTGTGGTCTGTCAGTCCTGGCATAGTAGACCATATGACTGCCTGATTGAAAATAGCCAATTGCAGTACATTTCAGCACACTAATACAGATATAGAAGCAGTTAAAAAGAACGAGGCTGTTTGTTAACTATTAACCATGCCAATTATCTGGCTTTATGTAACCTCTATCTCCAGGAAAGCTACTAATTTCTAGCCAATAAAAGAACTAGCATAGCACAATTGCTGATTTTTAATTTGTTCTAACAGCACTTCTAAAAGGTATATCAAGTGATTATAATTACCAGTTTTTTATTAAAACGGCAAACACTTAAGAGAGCAAGAGGCAAGGTTTCCTTCTGAGCCCAGGGCCTTGTTCCCCTTGTGATTCCATCACCCTGTTTCCTGTTAACACAATCTTCAGATCGTGACAGGATTTCTAGAACATAGATTTCAACTGTCTATTTAGTAGAGAGCTGGTATAAAGAAAATGAAGGATATGGAAGAGATGAGAAAGAATAAACTCTCTGGCTTCCAGACACAACTTCAATGTTCCTTTGCTGAATAACCCTGATGTCAAACTGCTGTACTGTCATTTACTTTCCTCTCTGAAAGGCAAAGAATCAGAGTCCAGTTGTTTAGGGTTCTGGTTCATCAGGGTTTTTTTACCACACATATTATTCTGTGTGTGAGGGTTGACAATTTTAGCAGGTTAGCACCGTGAATAAGCATATTCTTTCAAAATATTTCGCCATCCTCAAAATGCCTAAAGCCTACAACGTCATACATGAAAAAATTACAGTACTTACAAATTCATGGATTCCCTGGCACTTGAATAAGCCACTAAAAATGGCATGATTGCAGTTAATGTTTCTTTGTTCCCTGGTGTGGTGCCTAGGGCTCTGGGTGGACAAGACCACGGATGCCTTCCGTGGTTCTGACGTCCACTGGCAGGAACAGACATGCTAAGGCCGTGGGGACCAGGACACAGCATACCTTGTTTCAGAGCACCTTCTCCTGCTCGGATGAAAGAGATCTCATTGGAATCAACCATGTGGTGTGCGCCATCTTGCAGGACAAACCGGAGACCAGAGAGTTTGTGACCAGAAAGAGGGCCCGTCTCACAGGCATCCAAAAACCCCTGTTACAGAAAACAGCTTCTGGAGTGAGTGGGCTTCACCTGCAGGTGCATTATCAAGAACCAACACACAGTAGTGCTCAGAAGTTTCTCGTTTCTATGTATATTTCAGTTCTCAAAAAAGAATTTCTAAAAAGTAGAGCAACTTTACTATTTCAGCTTTATTATTATGGTATCAGACGAGCGGTCCCTGGAAAAGCCTGTTACGGAAAGGTGTGCACTACTTTCCAAGTGTTGCTCAGAGCGCTAACAATCACTTTCTCATAACCTCATCTTCAGGAATTACTGCACTCTCAAAACCCATTAGGATCTTAATTTTACAATGAGCAAACAGAGGAAAGGCAAAACTAAGAAACTCCCCTAGGTTTTTTTTTTGTTTTTTTGATGGAGGTTTAAAGAAAACTTCCATCAAAACCAGCATTTATGCAACACGTGTGTTTTGAACTCTACCATGCATCTGTAACTGCTCTGCCTCATTTCCAGATCACATTACAGCTTCAGTGTTTGTTACTCAATGTCAGAAAGAACTACAATTAAGATCATTTCATTCTTCCAAATGCAATTCTTCTTTTAAAAAAAATCAGCTTCACTGAGTTATAATTATGGACAATATACTGCACATATTTAAAGAGTACGATTCAGTAAGTGTGCAATTTTTGTTCACTCAGTTACTTAAGTATCTGTAGAACTCCCGCAAAAAAAAAAAAAGGTCAGCTTTTCTTGGCAAGACAACCACAGGCTCCACACACAGTGAAATGTGTTCCTGACATTTCAAAACCACAGGCGATGTTCGCTGAAAAATAGCCAAGCCCCCCTTTACCTACATTATGAAGAGATTTAAAAGTGTGTGAATGACAAAATATTGCCTTGAAACAGAACATAATGAAATATGATGATAAAAAACGTTACTGCCACTGAAACCAAAATTATAACCTGTGAACAAGGATTTCTAAGTTAAAAGGTTAAAAAAAAATTCTCAGTCTGTAAGAATAAACACTTGCCTTAAAGTAACTGACTACCCAACAAACCAGTAACCCCTCACACATGCAAGCGCTTCACAGTTCCTAAGGAACTTCGCACAATCTTATCTGATCCGCAGTTTTGTGAGGCGTGCAGGTTTATTTTATTACCAGTTTACAAATGAAGGAACTGATTCTGAACACTGATGTACCAAAGACCACACTGAGCGGCAGCAGAGAGGACAGCAGCAGAGGCCAGGTGCTAGGTCATTCACTAGAACGGTACCCACAACACTTATAAATCCACAGGGACTACTGCAAATTTTAACTGCTGATCACAACTGATGAAGCAGTTGCAATTTATCAAGAGAAATGTGACAACTATGATTAAGAAACAGGATGAAAATCTCCTGTTATTGTCACTGCATATATTCATAGCTCTTGAATAAATGAATTGAAGATTCGAAATCAGATGGTAACAACCAGATAAAGCAGCACGACTGTAGGTAAAACAAAGTGTGGCAGACAATGTGGCAGAAAGAAGAAGTATGAATGGGATACTGCTTTTAAGAAATAAAAATGGGAGGAGGCTTCTTTTTTTACCTTTTCTACAGCAGGCACAAACTGCTTTGGAATGTTTGACCCGAAGGTTTCGTCTAAAAACTCCAACTTGGTGTAGTTCTCCGGGTCCAGGGGCTCCAGCACACCCGTCACCTTCCCAAACTGGCCCGCACCCCCTGATTGTTTTTTGTGCGTAAACTCAAACCTGAAAGCGATTCAGGAAGGAAAAAACCAACAGAGCATTACGTTAATTACCAAACTAAGTCACTCCTACTAATTTAAATGACAAACCACATTTAACCGTGTTCATTTTTTCCTTTGACTATGGGGCCACTGCTAGAGAGTTTTACTGTGGAATTTATTTTAAAAAGAATCTTCTCTTTTCTGTTCTTATTCGGGGTGAGGGCAGGGAACACCTCCCAAACAATCAACAGCTTTCTTTAGTTCTGCCCATTCTGAATTTCACAAGTAAAAAGCAAGAGTCAAGTAATTAAGATAAAAAGGCTCGTCTAAGGTTCTTGTTCTAGTGATCTGCATTCCAAAGAGCTTACCCGCAGCCTCTGGCAGGCTCCCTGGCACACAGCGTTCTCTCCCTCAATTGCTGTAACCAGGGACACTGAATGGAAAATAGGAGCTCTGACGCCACAGTTTACTCACTGAGCTAATTCCTCTTTGATTTTACTGCTTGGGCACTATAAACAGGCTCAAAACAAGAAGAGTTTCGGGCGGGAAAATTAACACCTGGAAGTGATTAATGGCAAAATGGCAGGGACTAACATGAATAAGCCATGCACAGAAACCCACCGCCGTCAGTTCTGACTCACAGCAGCCCTACAAGACAGAGTAGAACTGACCCATATGATTTCCATGGCTGTAATCTTCATGGAAGCAGACTGTCACATCTTTGTCCCACAGAGCAGCTGGAGGGTTCAAACGGCTGACCTTTTGGTTAGCAGCCGAGTGCTTACCACTGTGCCACCATGGCTCCAGCCATTCATATAAACATATATGTCGTTGTTAGGTGCCACTGAGTTGGTTCTGACTCATAGCAACCCGATGTACAACAGAACAAAACACTGCCCGGTCCTGCACCATCCTCACGATCATTGTTATGCTTGAGCCCACTGTTGCAGCCACTGTGTCAATCCACCTCATTGAGGGTCTTCCTCTTTTCCTCTGACCCTCTACTTTACGAAACATGATGTCCTTCTTCTGACACTGGTCCTTCCTCATAACATGTCCAAAGTACGTGAGACAAAGTCTCACCATCCTCGCTTCTAAGGAACATTCTGGATGTACTTCTTCCAAGACAGACTTGTTCGTTCTTCTGGAAGCCCATATTCTTCAACAACATCACAATTCAAAGGCATCAATTCTTCTTCGGTCTTCCTTACTCACTGTTCAGCCTTCACGTGCATATGATCGAAAACACCATGGCTTTGGTCAGGCACATGTTAGTCCTTCAAGTAACATCTTTGCTTTTTAACACTTTAAAGAGATCTTCTGTAGCAGATTTTCCATATATATACACACATATACATATATATACGTACATATAAACACAGGTCAATGTTTACTTCAAGCCACTAATGGCAACATAAATAGGAAATAATAAGCATTTTACATACATATTATGCCTATCTAAACACAGGCTGCCATTTCAATGAGACATTACACAGTACCTACTGTATGCATTTCTTCCTTTAAATTGAAACCTTCCTCAACATAATAAGATGAAAGAGGCCAGCTGCTTTCAACGTTATCTGCAGACAACTGCAAGTTAACGGACATCAATGAGCGTGTTCTTGCACACAGATCTGAGTGCTTGGAAGAAGTAAGTATCAGTATCAGTAGGAGATGCCATCTTGAAAGAGGAGATTTCACAGAGAGGCTAAGCGGGAATGTGCCCGGTTAAATGCCTTTAAATAATATCCCAGCGGCCAAGAGCTTCACGATGGGCCAGGAAAACAAAATGCTGAAAGGCTAATCTTCCTGGGAGAAAAGAAAAAAACAGCAGGTATCTAGACTACAAGGGACGTAGAAGGGAAACCCCTGCTAAATCACCACAGGATTACCGATGCGATTCCCAAACTGTGGTCCACTGACATTCTCAGGGGCGTACACTGACATTCTCAGGGGCGTACAAGTTCTCTGTAAGACATTTTAAAATTTTTGTCTTAAATTAGACAATAATATGTATGCAGACATATTCTAGATCTGTGTTATCCACAGGGCAATCACTAACCACAGCTATTTAAATCGAAATTAATTAAAACTAAAAATGCATTTCCTCAGTCACGCCAGCCACATATCCAGTGCTCACTGGCTGCGTGTGGAGAGTGTCTACTACCTTAGCCAGCAGAGGTACAGACATTTCCACCGTCCACAAGGCTCTTCTGCTGGACAGCAGTGCTCTGGAGAACAACTCACCCACAAGTGACTCCACACAGCTTCAGGGGCCATTTCTGAACTTACAAGCAATGGGTGTCAAACAACAGGACATTTGTGTGCCAGGTTCGTACTAAGCACTTTATACGGATTGTCTTACTTGTTCGTCACTGCAAACCCATGAAGGAGGCGCTATTTTCATCACCATTTTGCAGAAGAGAAACCCGAGGGCCAGAGAGGCTGAGTAACTTGCCCAATCTGACACAGCTATTAAGTGGCAGAGCTTGGATTTGTACCAAAACCAGCGTCCTTAACTGAGCATTTTCCTAGAAGCCTAGTAAGAAAAGAATATAATCGGCAAATGATGCACCCACTCCACCAGCCACTAGAAGGCGCTGCACGAGGATGACTGAGTACAGAGGTGGGAGAACTAAGGCACCACTCGGCAGGGGGCTACAGAGTCACGCTGTTGTTATTGTTGTCAGATGCCGTGAAGTCGGTTCTGACTCACAGCGACCCTACGTACAACAGAAGGAAACACTGCCCGGTCCTGCGCCATCCTCACAGTCATTGTTAGTTTGAGCCCGTTGTTGCAGCCACTGTGTCAATGCATCTCGTTGAGGGTCTTCCTCTTTCTCGCTGACCCTCTACTTCACCAACCATGATGTCCTTCTCCAGGGACTGGTCCCTCCTGATAACACGTCCAAAGTCCGTGAGACAAAGTCTTGCCAGCCTCGCTTCTAAGGAGCATTCTGGCTATACTTCTTCCAAGACAGATTTGTTCCTTCTTCTGGGAGTCGGTGGTATATTCAATATTCTTTGCCAACACCATAATTCAAAGGCATCAATTCTTCTTCTGTCCTCCCTATTCACTGTCCAGCTTTCGCATGCGTATGAGACAAATGAAATACCATGGCTTGGGTCAGGCGCACCTTAGTTTTCAAGGAGACATCTTTGCTTCAGTCTTTATGCACCAGATTTGCCCAATGTAATACAACATAACGAAAGCAAAAAGGCATAATGAAGGTACAAGACACCCACACCCATGTGGTCAGACCACTGCATGTTGTGAGAGGCAATTTCGTTTTGGCAAAACATCTTCTGTCACGTTAAAATTAATGTTAACTATAGTTGTGTTGGTTTACTGTTTACCTCCAATTCGTAGATTTGTTGTCACGTCACAGTCATACCAAAGTCGCAAGCCATAGGTGTTTTTACTTAGTGTTATGTTCACATAAAAAAACAAAAACCAAACCAGTTGCTGTAGAGTCGATTCTGACTCACGGCAACCCTATGAGTGCAGAGTAGAACTGCGCTCCATAGGGTTTCCAAAGCTGGGACCTTTTGGAGGCGGGATCACCAGGCCTGTCTTCCCAGGCATCTCTGGGTGGGTTTGAACCACTAACCTTCTGGTTAGTAGCTGAGCGCTTAGCCGTCTGTGCTACCCAGAGACTCTATGTTCACACAGCTACACAAAATTATAATAAAAATAATTTAACTCATCCCTAGAGACATAATAATTTTGTTACTTTCAAGCTCATCCATACATTATCGCAGTTTGAGAATAGTGGACTGATGACCAACGATTCTTGAAGCTTCAGCAAGCAGCTAAGAGCTTAAGGACCCAAATATAGGATGAGATTCTCTTAATACGGTTTACTTGTTCAACATATAGACAGTCTGTAATATGTAATAATTATAATATTATAATTATAATAATATATAATTATAGTATAACGATAATATAATAATATGTAATAATTATATATATAAGAGAACTAAATTGGTATGTGTACTTATAGTAAATTCCTGATACATCACAAACTATGTTATTAATCTTCACCTACAGGGATAGTGGTTATGTTCATAAAGCTTCAAAATGGTGACCGTCTCTAGGAAGCTTAGATGTTGTACTTCTCACTACTCTACAGGACAATAACACAGGGTGTGCTAACGAGCAATTTGTGAAACTTAAAATGTCATTATTAGCAAAAAGCTCTTTCACCAGGTACTCCCTCAGCCACTCCTTCGGGACACTATCAAAGAAGCACCTAATTCAAATAATTCATTCACACACAGCGACAGCCTAAGACGTCAGCTGACGAATGACTCACACCCCGCCCGCCCCACCCCTCCGCAAAGAAAGACAGGCAAAAACAACCTTCGATTTCTTAGAAAAAACCTTAACAGAAAAGGAGAAACTAACCCTTTCGTTCAGAAATCAATTAAACCTCTATTTCAGGTGTTAGGTAACGTCACTAGAAAGGATGGACTGTGTCTTGCTGTTCACTGTTTTTTAAATGTACTTATTCCAGTGAAAGACCTTATTTATAAGTAAATTTAAAATGGCATATGAGGAAGACAACACAAATACATTTAAAGTCTGCCCTTACTTTTAAGCAGCTTTTAAAAACCCTGCTTTTGTTAGAAGCTATTTTAATGCAATGCTTTCTGTACGTTCACTTTTTAAGTATGTTTTAATCCTTAAAGTAAAATTTTCAGTGATTCAAGGCGGAAGTACGATGTTGTATCAAAACCTCTTATTTTTGAGAGTTGTGAAGAGACTGGAACACTTATACACTGTTGGTGGGAATGTAAAATGGTACAACCACTTTGGAAATCGATTTGGTGCATCCTTAAAAAGCTAGAAATAGAAGTACCAGATGATCCAGCAATCTCGCTCCTTGGAATATATCCTACAGAAATAAAAGCCGTCACGCAAACAGATACATGCACACCCATATTCACTGCAGCACTGTTCACAATAGCAAAAAGATGGAAACAACCTAGGTGTCCATCAACAGATGAATGGATAAACAAACTATGTATATTCACACAGTGGAATACTATGCAACGATAAACAACAACAATGAATCTGTGAAACATAACATGGAGGAATCTGGAAGGCATTATGCTGAGTGAATTCAGTCAGTCACAAAAGGACAAATATTGCATAAGACCACTATTATAAGAACTCAAGAAAAGGTTTAAACACAGAAGAAAACATTCTTTGATGGTTACGAGGGTGGGGAGGGAGGGAGAGATTATTCACCAACTAGACAGTAGATAAGAATTAAGGGAAGGGAAGGACAGCACACACTACAGGGGAAATCAGCACAACTGGACTAAACCAAAGCTAAGAATTTTCCTGAATACAATCAAACACTTTGAGGGACAGAGTAGCAGGGGAGGTCTGGGGTCCATGCCTTCAGGGGACATCTAGGTCAACTGGCATAACAAGGTTTTTTAAGAAAATGTTCTGCATCCTACTTTGGTGAGTGGTGTCTGGGGTCTTAAAACCTAGCAAGCGGCCATCTAAGATGCATCAATTGGTCCTAACCCACCTAGAGTAAAGGAGAATGAAGAATACCAAAGACACAAGGAAAGTATTAGCCCAAGAGACTCCATCAGCTTGAAACCGGAAGAACTAGATGGTGCCCGGCTACCACCAATGACCACCCTGACAAGGAACACAACAAAGAGTCCCTGATGGAGCAGGAGAAAAGTGGGGTACAGAATTCAAATTCTAGTAAAAAGACCAGACTTAATGGTCTGAGACTGGAGAAACCCCAGAAAACATGGTCCCTGCACTCTCTGTCAACCAAGAACTAAACCATTCCTGAGGCCAACTCTTCAGACAAAGATTAGACTGGACTATGGTACATAAAATGATATTCATGAAGAGTGTACTTCTTAGCTCAAGTAGATACATGAGACTAAATGGGCAGCTCCTGTCTGGAGGTGAGATGAGAAGGCAGAGAGGGTCAGGAGCTGGTTGAATGGACACAGGAAATCACGGGTGGAAAGGAGGAGTGTGCTGTCACAGTATCGGGAGAGCAATTAGGGTCACATAGCAATGTATGTATAAATTTTTGTAGGAGAGACTAACTTGAATTGTGAACTTTCACTTAAAGTACAACAATAAAGAAATTTTTTTTTAAAAAAAACCTTTATTTCTAAAATCAGGAAAAGGGCAGGTACTTTTCTTATTTCTAGTGATCTAAGTTACATAATCTCCCAAATTAATATTATACATTGCAGTCTCTCATACTCTGACTTGGGCGCGCCTGGCCCAGCCCCACAGAAAACTGGGTGAGCAAGTCCGTTCCTGGGCTCTCTCACCAGGGAAAGGCGGGCGAGGAAATAGAATCACCACCTACAGCACCTTTGCACCCTGCTGGCCACTGCGGGCGTGGACAAGGGCGTGGCGCTCCAGTGTGCAACAAAAGCAAGTAGCCTCCCTTCCATGGGGAGGAGCCGCCCACAAAGCCGAGGGCGCGGAAGCCCTCCCCACTGTGCTTCCGCGGTTAATAAAAGAAGGTCCCCGCCTGAAGCGCCGAGTGCTGAGCCGGCAGGCGGGTGGGCTGGGCACGCAGCCGCAGGGCGGGAGCCGAGGCCGAGCCACGAGCCGAGCCCGGCCACGCAGCAGCTTCCGGAGCCCGGAGGAGCAGCGGGAACGCGCGAGCCGTCCGCGCCCGGCCAGCCGCCCAGTAGCCCGGCTCGCCTTATCTGCCCCGGCGCACGCTGCCCCGCTATCCGAGCATGGAGATCCCACCTACCCACTTCCCAGCCTCCAGGGCGGCCTCGGTGGCGGAGAACTGCATCAACTACCAGCAAGGGACTCCCCACAAGGTGTTCCTGCTGCAGACGGTCGAGCAAGCCAGCATGGAGGTGAGTGCGCCCCGGGCGCGGGCTCCGGGTGGGCCACGCCCTCTGCTCGCCGGCGGTCTCCGCTCGCCCCGTCTCCCCTCGCTCCCACCCCGCCGGCCTCTGTCTTGAGATAGGCGGCTGACTTCTGCTCTAGAGAAGCTTAGATTTCCACATTCCGACCTCAGGTGACAGCCCGGGGCTGTCTGTTTTCAGGTAAGCTACAGACACCAGCACTTTTGATGGGCAAGCACTCGGCTGGTCGGTGGTTTGAACCCACCCACCAGCTCCGCGGCAGAAAGACCTGGCGATCTGCTCCCTTAAAAAGATTACAGCCTTGGAAACCCTATGGGGCAGTTCTACTCTGTCCTATAGGGTCGCTATGAGTCGGAATCGACTCAACGGCAACCGGTTTGGTTTGTTTTTTTTTTTTTTTGTATTACAAGGAAATGGGAAAATAGAAGAAGGGAAGCATTTTCCCCTTTCCCCAAGTGAAATCCGTAAGAACCATTCAAAAGAATCTTAAAACTGTTGCTACATTTCTCATCTACTGCTCCAACTGGCACCACGAAAGGCTCCCATCCCTACTGCCTAGAATCTAAGACCAATCCGTATTAGTTCCTTTGACCACAATAAAAGGGGAAAGGAAGCAAGAGAAACTGACAACCAAGGGCAGAATGAACCACTGCGAGCTGAAGCTTTGTCTTAATCACCCAAACCCGATCAGCACGGACTGCCTGAAGTGCCAGGCGTCCTCTGGCTGAAGGGTTAAACGCCTAAAGCCTCAGTGAGCAGTAAACAGCTTTGTCCCCATTATACTGCCTTCGAAAGGATATGAGATTGTTCCTTATCTTACATCATTTTAACCCTTTTGTGCACCAGTTATTTTCTGCTTTGAATTTCTGGTCGATGGTGTGTTTTCATTAGTGAAGCAAGCTCAATCCCTGAGGGTGTCTGAATTTTTGGCAGGCAGTATGGATTTTTTTCTTGTCCCCTTTCACAAGCCTACCCTAAGCGTTTAGTGGTACATATGAAGTACCACTAATTATACCTCAGAGTCCCCACTGGAGTCTATTGGTACGTATGTGTAACAGAAATTTTCAGAATTTCTGTCTTTCCTACCAAAAACTCAGCCACCCCATACAACCCCCGTAAGAACAGCAACCTGTGGCACACACCTGTTTCTTTAGTTTCAAACAGTCACAAAGGCCTCTGCCTTGTGGCAGCACGCAGTCTCAGGGGTACAGCAGCTTCCCAATAAACCCCAGAGGCTGAAAAACCCTAGAGATACCTGTGAGCGCCAAAGGGTTAACCGTGAACAGGCTGTAAGAGCAGACAGGGAACAGGTATTATTTGAAACTGTGCTAGACACACTCGTTGCTGCTGAGTCATTCGGACTCATCGCGACCCCACAGAACAGAGCAGAACTGCCTCGTAGGGTTTCCAAGGAGCAGCTGCTGGATTCGAACTGCCGTTCTTTTGGTTAGCAGCTGAGCTCTTAACCACTGCGTCACCAGGGTTAGAGCTGACAGGGCATAAGTGTTACCTGAAACCATACCAGATAACACAACATAATTAGGTATAAACTGCCTTAAAATTATAAAGCCTAAAGTATCATTCTGCAGGTCACCTAATAAACCAGTAAAACCAATACTGACTCTTCATTAAGCCTCCCCACTGGGCAGCTACTGTGTTTCACAGTGGAGCTTAGCTTCCCTGAACACGGCTGGAAGGTACCCTGGGCTTCGTGGAAGAAATCCCTTCAGAGTGTGTCCTCAATCATCATCAGAATTAAAAGTTGTCTCAAAATCTCTTGTGTAGAGCATTTAGGACCAAACTGTGCCATATGCTCTTATGCTACCCCTTGGTTCTCCTCCAAAATAAACCCGGGAGAAAACCAAACGCACTGCCGTCGAGTCGATTCCGACTCACAGTGACCCTACGGGACAGAGTAAAACTGCCTCATAGGGTTTCCAAAGAGCAGGCTGGTGGATTCGAACTGCTGACCTTTTGGTTAGCAGGGGAGCTCTTAACCACTGCGCCACCAGGGCTAGAGGACCTGCTAAAGTAGATATTACATATGTGGTGATATGTCCTTTTCAAGGTCTAAGGCTTCAATCTTTTACCCACACCAGCCAGCCCCACAACCAGATGAAGATGGGTTCCTGTAACAGCACAAAGAACTGAATTATTGCTATAAAATTTTCTTTTCTCCACCACATTTTAATTTTAGGATATTCCAGGAAGAGGACATAAGTATCGCCTTAAATTTTCTGTGGAAGAAATTATCCAAAAAGTAAGTGAAACATCCTTTAGTAGTAAATAAAATCTGATTGTAAATATTCCAGATTATTTTAGCTGATCAAATCATAGGATTAGTGAAATACCTGTCTCTAATAAAATACTGTCCAAATGGGTAAGGCATACAAGGGTCAGTTTTTACTACCTTTGTGTCTTCCAAGATCCATGAATTATTTCTATTGCGCTATTTAGAAAACAGACTCTACACTTCAGTTCAATTACACTCCCTTTAAGAAGATGACATACTCACGGGGCAGTCTGAACTTATGCCCCATATGAACAAGTGAAGTAATTTACTCTTCAATCACGATCACTTTCATGTATCTGCATTTCTCCTTCTGCTTTTCATTGAGTATTTAAAAAAGCATGTGCTTTCAGATGTTCGTGAGCAACAGGATGGCCGACTGGTACCACTGTTCAGTAGTAGGGCTGGAAACATTTTTAAATTATGCATCTGTCAAATTATTAATGAGACAAATTTAAGAGGAAGGAACTGCAATTTGTACCATAACCTTGAAATTAAAAAAAAAGCTTGCCCTTTGTTGAGCATAATTCAGAAGACAGAGGGCTAACCTAAGGGGATTCGTTAAAAGGCCCTGGGGCTGTTAGGGCAGACACCTTCGCAAGGCGTAACTCCATGCTGCAGTCTTACACTCTGACATCGAGATGCGGACTGCTGTATCGGGGTTGAGAAGATTTCTGTACTGTTGGGAGCAGGAGTAAGACTAATGGAAAGGCTTAAAAAGTAACCAACATCTGGAGCAGGGAGATGTAAACAGACTAACGTGGTCTCGCAAATGGACACCCCGTTAATACTGAGATATAGTCAAAGTTATAAGGTGGATTTACAAGGTTGTGAGACTTTTTAAGTTTGTTTTTGAGGATACTCAAATGATCTCTGGAAATTTACTAGGTTGGCTCCAATCAGACACCTGGAAAAAGTCAGGTCTGAAGCAACATCAGGGGCCAGTGCTTTGAATCTTCTATCTCAAAGAACAATCATCTAGATTAAGGATCTTTGTAAAAATGTTTCAAACAGCAAATTACAGTGAACTGCACGGCTGAAGTACTCTACCCTCCAGTGGGACAAGATACTGCACCAGAAGTCAACTTTACGTTTGAAGGAGAAATTGGGAAGAACCCGGATGAAGAAGATAACGCCTTTTATCAAAGGCTCAAGGCCACGAAGGAACCACTAGTAGCGCAGAATATTCCAGGTATATACACACGACGTGAGAAAAGGTTTGGTTTTTTTTTTTCTCCAACTTTTAAGATCTCAACGATCTAAGCTCAGAATTGTTAGATATGATGTTGGAAAGACACTGCCTTTTGCAAAAATATTCATTAGCAATCCAACAACAAAAAAAAAAAGAGGCTTTGGGACTTTCTAGATTCATGCCTTAATTAAGTTTTTTTTCTGCACATACTTGAAGGAAACTAGGACATACTTAGAATTTAGATTTTTTTAAGGTTAATACTGAATATAAAAAATAATTATTTAACATCAATATGTATGCTTCCCTTACCAGATAGTTTTGGAAATGTACCTCCAGAAATGAAGCCAGTTCGACATTTAGCCTGGGTTGCCTGTGGTTATATAATATGGCAGAATTCTACTGAAAATACATGGTATAAAATGGTAAAAATTCAAACTGTCAAGCAAGTGGTAAGTAATTTCTATAAGATACACTACTAACAGGGTTAATATTTACTGAGAGTGTTATAATCGACATAGTGCCCCATTAGTCACCTTGTGTCTGAAATCGTGAACCTGGCATTTTAAAGAAGAGGTCAGCTACTGTCAGGCCCAGAGAAGGTGAATGGCTGTGGGAAGACGCCAAGGCAATGGCAGCTGGTCCAGAAGTCACCTGGTTTGGCTGAGATGCAACAAAAGGCCTCGTTTGCCTCAAACCTACCTTCCTAATCCCTGGCCGGGCTGGCTGGCATTCCCTGGGCACACAATGACCACACAGCAGAACGGTGGCAAGGCAAAGCCGAGGATGTCCATGCAACACTTTTGACTAATTAGTAGTCTGCAGACTGCACTGTCTAATGGCACAGTAGTAATACTACTTCTTAACTTTTCATGCTCGGCAAGTTAGATTTGACTAGGATGCTTCGCTCAGGCCCTCGCTAGAGGAAAAAGGCTTGGAGAGTTCGTTAGGAGCTGAGATAGGACGGAGACTCCTAGGTCCCCTTACATGCTTCTAATGATTGGCCCGCCTCTGATCGGCTCTACAAAGGTAACGAGGGCCACTTTGTACGGCAGTCACAAAAGAAGCTGGTTATTAGATACTAATTTAGATTGTATTTCTTGGGTTTTTGTTCCTTTTTGCCTTTTCTTGTAGTTTCAACAGAGTAAAGTCTTGAGTTACAAATCATGTGGCATTTGGTTTCTGTGCCCTGCTCAGTGCAGATCACTTCCTTTACAACCTGAGTTTTGTGTTCACTGCTGTGACTCTGCTTTACTCCTCAATGAAACGAGATCCCACGGTGACTCAGGGACGGGGGGCTGGCGTTTCCCCCAGCTATCAGTGTGAACAAAAATAGCAGCATCTCAATCTCTGTGAAGCTTGCTATGTCTCCAAAATAGTTCTACTACTCTTTCCTTAGCTTGCTGTATGCAGTTTTCTTTTTGTAACTCATTTAATCATCATTTACAACCTTATATCTTAGTCATTCCTAGCTTTGTATTTTCTTCAGTCTGATAGGATGACTACTCAGAACTGCTTCTCTTATACCTTTAAAGAGATAAGAATCAACTCTTTGATTCTCGCTTTGTTAAGAGGTAGAAAAGAAGGAAAACGAACATTCCAACTAGTATCTAATGGAAATCAAGAAAAATGGAGTGCAGGGAAACCACTCTCTGCCAGCTTCTTAACAGAAAAGGACCTCCCAGCTGACACGTTTCAGCCTGCTGGCCACACACTGCCAGTGCAGCGGGGCGCCTCTTCTCCACAGGCTTTGGCAACCAGAGTTGGTCCCTACAGGCCACGGGAGGGCGGGATGTCTGCTTAACGGCGCTCGGAGTGATGCCAGATACCTACCATAAATATTACCACAGCTTTCTGAGAAATGCCAGGGCCTTTTTCCTAATACATTTGCATATAACACTGTAACATTCCTGTAGGGGAGGGAAAAGTGGGGTGTTACTATTTAAGGGGTTCTAAGTTTCTGTTTTTGGGGCCCTGGTGACACCACGTTCAAGAGCTCGGCTGCTAACCAAAAGGTCAGCAGTCTGAATCGACCAGCCACCCCTTGGAAACTCTATGGGGCAGTTCTACTCTGTCTGGTCTGGGTTTGTTTTTTTTTTGCGGAGGGGAGGTGGGGGCTATAGGGGTACTGATACCTCAACTAACTGAGTAACTGGTCTAGGTAACAGAGGCCATAAAACCATAATCAAGATTTTCAACCCATGTTTTTACCAAAGTACGCCCATGACAGTGCTAGTAGTTTTATGAAAGAAAGTCCTGTAACCCTTGGCCAAACTGTAGTTTCAAGGCACTAATGGACATCCCAACAGAAGGATTTAACTGGTCTCCACTGGCTTCTGTCAGTGGGAAACAAATCACTGCTTCAGGCCATATATATTACAAATCTTTACCTGGTATTAAGACCCAACATGTAAGAAACCTTACTGATTTTTATATCATCTTAAAGGACATTCTTTGTTGATACATTCAAAGAAAAGATTATTTCTCCTTATAAGGAGAGAAAAGTATACTGTAAAACAGTACTTTATCTGACTCTGGGGCTACATTTATAATCACTGTTGACCAGAAGAGCCCCAGGAGCTTGGACTGCCCCTCGGAGTCTAGGATTGTTTCAACATATTGATTACAAACCTTAAAAAGCCTTGTGTAAGCACAGCAAAGCTCTGATAATCCTGGTTTTAAACTATGCAGGTGCGGTATTTCTGTGTACCTGATGTATAAATACTTTTTACTTCCAAAGCAATAAGCAATACGGATAAGGCTTTAATTTAATTACATTATCAGATAACCACATTTACCACCTCTTACTATTTTCAGTTTTCTGAAGACAGTTTCTATCATAAAATGTGTTTCCTTTAACACTTATTTCAGTAGTTTGTCCCTCGTGCGCTGCTGTTCTGAACAGTGGGAACACCAGGAGTTCTTAAATGGGAGACTACACCGCAGTGTTCCTAGGCAGCCACCCCAACAACTTAGAAACAGAAACCAAAGGGGAAAATACAATCTTCAAAGCAGCAAGTGAAACAGGGTGCTTTTAAGGTTAATTTGTGAGAATGCTTATTTAGTATAGGAGAGCAGTTTTCTCTCTCAGGCTAAATTAAAAGATGACATTTGATTTTTGTTTTTACCTAAATGGAAGTATTATAATCATCTACTAATGAAAGCGGATTTAAAAAATTAGAACGTCATTTTTGCCACTGACGTTACGTTTCAGACACCAGGTTTCTATTTTTGTCACAGCAAAGAAATGACGACTTTATTGAGTTCGACTACACCGTTCTACTCCATGACATCGCGTCTCAGGTAAAGTATCATCTGTCTTTACTTGATGCTGCTCTGAAAGCGAGGCAAGTTTACAGCCACAGGATGCTGTATTAACTCGACTTTAAATCACAGTTCGTGTCAATTCAGACAGGCACTAGGCGAAAGTATTTACACTTGTAGCAGTTTAACCTGTTTTGTGCTTCTCTTTATGAGGACTGTCTGCCTCTAGCAAAATACAAACCCAGCTGTATATTCGTAAATGTTTTCTGAATTTTATCACGGCGTTAGTTCTCTCTACTTGCAGGAGATCATTCCCTGGCAGATGCAAGTTCTCTGGCACCCACAATACGGTACCAAAGTAAAACATAACAGCCGTCTGCCGGAAGAGGCACAACTGGACTAAACCAAGACCCTAACGCCGGGACGGCGCGCACACATGCTGCTTAACGATGTCTACGCAAGTCTTCGTTTGTATCCAGTTTAAGGAGCTAACCTAATTCAATCCACAAGTGTCGCTCCATATCAGTGTCTCGATTACAATACTGAACTACAGAGATTCCATAATGAAAACAATCGCTGTGTAAAGACCCCTTAATAATAGTACAGTCCTATACATACTCCACAGTACAGCTTCCATCCCAGCCTCGTAATCTGTTTAATTACATTGCATACTCACGGGACAGGGGCCGTGATGGTCTCTCTGAAGGCAACCTTGGGCTTTCCCGTGACACACGGGCAGCCATATTCTCTTTCCATTCTCTAAAAAAGGGGGTGAAGAGGGAAATAGAGGAAGGTCAGCCAGTTTTCCCCACAAAGATACACAATAAAAGTTTAATTTTTATTGCCTTACTAAGGCAGAATTGGAGCCCTGGTGGTGTAGTGGTTAAGCATTTGGCTGTTAACCAAAGGGTCAGCAGTTCAAATCCACCAGCCGCTCCTTGCAAACCTTGTGGGGCAGTTCTACTCTGTCCTGTAGGGTTGCTATGAGTAGGAATCGCCTCGACAGCAATGGGTTTGGTTTTTTGTTAAGACAGAATTTGCTAATTCTTATATATGCTGAACTGACATGTACCAGGAGTTAAACAATCCTTTCTTCACAAGCAGGATAAATTAATGCTACAATTTTTTGATACATTTAAATTTAAAAAAACTGAAAAAAAAGAAAAGAAAAAATCCTAAGCATCTTCAATACCTTAGGAGCATTCATTTAAATAGATAAGCACACTATAAATCTTAACTCATTTAAGCATCTTATAAGGGTTAGACACATGATAAAATTAAACAATGCAAACTGCATTTACAGATTTTTATACAAACATTTTCTAATTTGGGCTGATTCATTTACACTTCCCTCCACTTAACCTGTCCACTGAAGCTTTACCACTGTTCCATTATTATTACATATTCACTGGGATAACGTGAATCTGCTGTCAGAGCTTTTTTTTACTGTCTCAACTTCAAAGATACGATCATAACAGTCTTTTTTAATAAGTCATACGCCTTTATGTTTTTATTCAGATTCATACGCCAAGAAAGTATAGGCCCCATCCACTCTCTACATTATAACGCTTTTTGGGTGCTGGCATGAGAGGGGGCAACAGGCAAGAAGCAGCCTGGAGAGCGGGGGATGGGGGCACCCCCCTCAGGAGAGTGGGGGATGTGGGCACCCCCCTCAGGAGAGCGGGGGATGGGGGCACCCCCCTCAGGAGAGCCGGGGATGGGGGCACCCCACCTCAGGAGAGCGGGGGATGGGGGCACCCCCCTCAGGAGAGCGGGGGATGGGGGCACCCCCCCTCAGCAGGTCTCTCTGTAGGTTTCTCCCTGAGGCTGGGACTGGGGACAGACGGCTGGTCCTGCTGCACGTCTCCTAAGCCTTGATTCTACAAGTCCTCAATGTCTTACAGATAAAAAGAGGTTTAGAGATCAGAACTAATTTATAACACGTAGTGGAGAAGGCTGTATACCATAAACAAACCAGAGTGAGGCCGGGAAGAACCACCACTGGTCTGGGGTCCTAAAACAGAACTGATGCTGACTCTTAACAACACAGTAATAAATGATTCAATCTGGCTTCCTCGCTGGTGGTTACCTGTGCGTAGATTTCCAGGTGTAGTTCCCCCATTCCAGACACAATTGTCTCTTTGCTCTCAGGGTCAAAGTGGACTCTAAACGTGGGATCTTCTCGTGTAAATCTGCCAATAGCTTTTGAAAATTTTTCTAGATCATTCTTTAAAAAAAAAGAAGAAAATCATAAACATTTTATTAAGCATGATAAGCAATTAAATTTTTTAAAGAACCTTACGGAGTTAAAGTGAAATAACCAGCAGGTAAAAAGTAAAAACAATCCACACCCGGTTCCTAGTTCATACCCTTCCGCTTCGTATGTGAACCTGGACACCACAGAGCCAAGAGAACAGGAAATATTTAGCTAATAACAACTTCTTTCCATGCCAGGATAGGCACCAGGGGATCAAGGCTGACCTCTACGCCCTTTTCCTATCACACTGACAAAAACTGCTCATTTGTGGTTGGAAATAAAGTGGAAAGTCGAATGTGAGTAACATTTTAGAAATCTTACACATAAACATAACCAAAGGGGGACTGGTGTGGTTACCAGGACTCGGCTGTAGATTCAAGCAGGATGGTTAAGACCAGCAGTAAGGCAAATGCCACGTCGAGACTTCTCCTTGGCAAGACCATCTGCCTGGAGGTGACAGGATGCATCTGCATAATACTTAATGCAGCTCCAGATGTGGCCCTCCAAAGCAGAGGCTGTCAGGGGTGGAGCTGTGTTCCCCCAAAAGATACGCTGAAGCCCTAACACTCGGGACCTGTGAATGTGACCTTGTTTGGAAACGGGCTTCGCCGATGTAATCAGTTAACACGAGGTGATAAGGGAGTAGGGTGGGCCCTAATCCAATATGACCGGTGTTCTTATAAAAAGAGACACATGAACAGAAAGGCAAGAGCCGTTTGAAGACAGAGGCGGAGACTGGAGTGATGCTGTCACACACCAGGAACACCTGGCACTCCCCGAAGCCGGGCGGGACAAGGAAGGATCTTCCCCTAGAGCATCCAACACCCTGAATTTGGACTACTAGCCTCCAGCATTGTGAGACAATAAATTTCTGCTGTTTTAAGCCACCTAGTTGCAGCAATTTGTTACAACAGCCTTAACAAACCAATGCCGGACACATTTAATGTTTTTAATGTATAAATAACCCCAAGATAACAAAACACGTTCAGGATACTGATGCATTTGACTCCCCTCCGTCACTGTGAACTACCAACAGCTAATGTACCACACAAACTCTAGATTTAGGAATGACTAATAACTAACTTCTAATCCTGCGTATTTCTGAGGGGAAAAAGCTAGCAATTTAGGAGAGCACTCGGACAGTTGCACTCCGGCATCTTACTGAGGTGAGTGTGAGGCTCACCTCCCTCAGATCTGAGAAGACGGAGTGATGTAAGATTTCTTGCCATCTTAACATTTCTACTCTATAAAAAGGAAAGGTCTGGAAAATCTCAAGATTCTTCAAAATTGATTACGTAGTAGCTGTTAGTAATGAATCCCAGATGACAATAAATCAGAATGCGTTTTGAAATGATAGTTCCCAGATGACAAATGGTCATAAAGTGTTCACGCAATGTACCTAGGAACCAATTTCAATACATCACGTTAGCACAACTGGTATGAATGTCAACACAACTTAAGAACTAAACAATTATGGTTCAACAATAGGACTAATGCAAATGGCAAGTAATGTGAAGCAGAACCTATTCGAGGCCGTTCGGCTTTGTAAAAAGCTCATGACATCACACCCAATTACAAAATAATTATATCTTACAGTGAGAACAACAGCTTTGTTTACAGGCTTTCCACTTTATAATCAGACATTTACTTCATAATCGAGAGCTGCATCACGACCCGTGAGGCAATTAGTCCATGCAACATTCTACCACACTTCACACTGGGGCTTTACGGTAACTTGGGACAAACGTCCTGCTTCCTTTCTATCCCGTTATGATCTGAATCTAGAAGTTACAGGTACCACTCTGATACAGTAAAGAAGTAAAAAGCACAGCCTGGTGAATATTTTAATGCCATTAATTTCTTCAAATACACTGAGGAGTTATTAGTAGGTACAGACGGGTATATTTAAAACGGTGGCCTCCGTACCAACTGAGGAAACGGAGAACTAAGATAGCTGGGTATCAGAAGGTACCACGTGCATCGTGGAGGCAGAGGACAAACAGCCCAGGTATTTCCTGTGATGTACGGAGCTACAGATCAAACTCCTACCTTGTTAGAAGGCTTCATTGCTATTGAAATGACAGGATCAGGAACATGAATTGACTCCTAAAATATTTTTTAAAAGAAGAGAGAAGAATTCAAATACAATACTGTATGGGTCAGGGATGGATTATTTTTGGTGTGCTACTGTAAACAGAACAAAGGACAAACACAAGCCAACGTCTTTAGGCTGGATAGTATCTTGGTCTGTTTTGCATTAAATACACAGGGGTCTACTTATATGATTCTCCTCTCCCCGCCCCCCCACAAAAAAGCCCAAAATAATTTACCTATTTGTTCACTTTTTAAGGCCTTTAAGTTTATTGATACTGTCAGTTTAACAGAATCACTATAATGAATCCAGACGCTAAGACATGCAGTTCTTATTGGCTAAAGGTTCCATGAGCTGCCGCAATCATGTGAGAAGTTGCTTCATTTAATCAGAATATACCATGATCACCGACGAGGTAAACAGAGAAAGGGCACTAGATTCTTTATACACGTGCCACCTCAGTTAACCATCACAGCGCTGAGAGGCAGGTACTATCCTCCCCATTTTACAAAGAAGATACACTAGCTCGGCCAAGGGCCAGCAGTCAGCATTGGGCCGAGGTGAGACCAACCTGGGACTATTTGCTTCAAAGCCTGAGCGCTTCCCACAACTTCCAGGGCCTTCACACTGCCAATGCCCAGCATTCAGAGATGGCCTAATCAATGACACTTACAAAAACATTTTCCTTACCAAGATCCCTAACATAAATGGTGTCGATTTCTTTATGGGTTTTTTTGTACTGTCTTAAATGGACACGGAAAACCACAGATATTAAGAGATTATTTTATACAAAAAAACTAATTACAAAATTATGAATTCATCATCTGTTAGGGTTGGACCAGCTCTTATGCAAAAGCCCATTACAAATTCCTCCACCAGAAATGACCTCTCCCCCATGTGCTCACACCCTCTTTTCTGAACTCACCAGAGGGGCCACCCTCAGAACAAATGATCGTACTGCAGGGCTTTATTCTCCTAGAGGAGAAACTCAAAAGGGAAGTGGGTGAAGGGGATTCAAAGGCAGGAACTTCTTAAGCATGCTCCTCTCTCGGGATCCTTCAATGATGAAAAAGGGGCCTCTGATTTCCAGAGCGGAAAGAAAGGCCTGGCCATTTACTTCTGAAGATCACAGCTATTGAAAACCCTGTGGAGCACAGGTCTACTCAGAAGCACGTGAGTTGGAGATGACTTGATGGCAACTGGTTTGATTTGTTCTGGTTTTCCAGAGGGCAGGCAGTATGCAGTAAGTCAGACTGCCCAGCTGCATCTTGCCTTCTGAGCGTGATTAGGTTCTGTTATGCCCAAGTGTAGCCTAAACTTTACAGCCTGGTCTTACAGTTTTCTAGGAGTTGAGGGGAGGGCCCACTCTGACTGCTGAGGTAAGAAGGAGGCAGTACTCCTTCAGGACAAGCCTGGAGGTGGGGCAGCAATCTGAGACACCACAGTGGGGAGGCGGATCACGGGGTGGAGGAGTCAGGGATACATGGCCCAGAGTATCTCGGGAAGATCTCCCTCACACTAAACCTTGGAGGACTGTGGAATATTTTTCTAGGAAAAATCAGGCAAGTTAGTGTACACTCAAAGAGCCCCAGCTGGTCTGTATCTGATGTCTGTGGCACTCAATAAAAACTTCTGTGGTGGTTTTCTGAAAGTACTAAATGCACCACAAACAAAACCCAGACTTGAAGTTCAGATGGCGAACAGCTCTGAAAGCAAACGACTCACCATGGAAAGGCCGCTGGTGTCTCTGTTTGTAAACGTGTCCCCACTAGCGCAGTCGATGCCAAACAGCGCACAGATGTCTCCGGCGTACACTTCTTCAACATCCTGAAGAAAGGAAGAGCCCAAGAAACAAACTCGCAGGGGATACAAGTGAAGACACGGCAGCGGAATGTAACTACACAGTACACACATTTTACACAAGCAAACACGCAAGATCTCGCACGGTGAGTTCCACGAGAAGAACGAATTAAACAGAATCAACACACCAACCATCACCCGCGCCGAGACGTGTCTAAGAGGGTCCGTATTTAAACCACGCCTCAGGAGACAAGATTTTACTTTAAGTGAGGAACTCAGAGGATCTGTAATACAGACAAAACAGAGTCTCACGGTTCTTTCTGTGGATTAAAAAGCATGCACTATTTGTTACTACAGTCAGGAGCATGAGATGTGTATGACAGAGACATCCAAGGGAAAAATGCAAAGGAAGTTTTCAGAACAAAGGCAGGAGAACGGAGCTCGTTGTCCTTAGAATAATCTTCATTCTCCACAGATGCAAGCAGGCAAGGAAACACAGGAAACCCAAGAACAAAGCACTGCTGCCTCCAGGCGTCCTCGATGTTGTTCTTTAACACTGACGTTCATTCATCACAGCTGGGGCCGACAGCGGGCGGGGGTGCGTGTGCGCTCGCGTGTGTGCGTGTGCGCGTGCATGTGCGCGCCTTTAACGGCTGCACAGCTGTACATACCGAGCTTCTGGCTCATGAAACAGGTGACAATCACTACTCCCTCTACTCTGCCCCCTGCTGCCTATCCCACAAAACAGCAACGCTTACTGTCCGATTTTGAAAAACTTATTATTTATCTCCCAGGAGAGACAACAGCCACCAAAAATTTCTGAGTAAGATTTTGCTTAGACTGATACATTGCTCCTGGATACAGACCTGAATTAGGAAAGGTCGGAGTGGGGCAAGCACACTCCGTGTTCTACAAGGCCTAACCTGAAGGACCACGGGAGGTTAGGGCCGATTTATGGCTGATTCAAAATTTCAAGCCATAAGCCAAAATTTATCTCCCAGACCAGACCTGGAGGAGTTTTAAATCTCTAAATGGACTCTGGCACTAACGTAGCCTCTGGGGGTTCTACAAGGGGAATAAGAGCTCCAGGGATAAACAGAGCTTTCAGGCCTGCTGTATTTCAGATCGACTGAAAGTAGATTCACTACACAAGGTGGGAAATTATGTGTGAATTTATTACTCTCACTCACCTTTGAGAACCACGATTCCACTGTCCTAAACATCTACCACACTCTTTGTGATGACAGCTCTTGAGGAAAGTGCCAAATCTTGCGTTCTGAGTCTTCGGGGGTGCTCCTTCTCCCCAACCTTGGCACTTGAGGAAATCTAGCCAACTCACAAGCAGTGGACTAAAATACGCTCTTAACATCTGCTAATTTAGCCTATACTACAACGTAGATGGGAGCTGCTTCAGTGAGGAGAAACAGCAGCTAGGAGAACACGCAAGGTCAACTAGAAGGCATTTTCTAGTGGGGCTCAGACAGCCAGAAGGTAGGACTGTTTCAGTCTCAGGACGGGGCCCTGTACCTGCCTCCATCATGTCGGCGTGCATGCGAACCAGCCGCTGCACCCGCACCTTCTTTCTCGTCCTTGTGTTGTAGATGGCGTCACCTTTCCTCAACTCTCCCTGGTAATTCCGAACGTAAGTCAACTGCCCGAATCGACCTGCCTGCAAGTCAAGATTGGGCAATGGTGGGAAGAATAAAACACAAGAGTCAAAATGAGCAGGAAAACTTCGTAACTATCTCCAAATATCCCTCCCAATTTTAGCAGTCCACCTTATACATGTGTTTAATTCATAAACTACTTTTAGTACCAGTTGGGAATATCGGCGAGATAAATTAAAGATGTCGACTCTATCTTTTTGGTATCACAATCCAAGATACTCCTGCTGCCTCTGAAATAAAAGCTCTTAGAAAAATTTTTAAGAATTATTTATACAGTAACGATCTATGTTTTTACTTTCAGATATTACTTCATAAGTTCAATTTAATACAACAAGACATAAAACAAAAATTAGGTATAATTATTGGAATCCACACCCACTGCTGATGAGTCGATTCTAACTCATAGTGACCCTACAGGACAGAGTAGAACTGCCCCATAGGGTTTCCAGGGAGCGGTTTGTGGATTCAAACTGCTGACCTTTTGATTAGCAGCTGAGCTCTTAACCACTGCATCACCAGGGCTCCAATTGTTGGAAAGACAAGAAAAATATTGTTTGAAAAATGGTAAGACTGTACTATAAATTAAAAACAATCTTTGGTAACTGCTTGGAAAACTAAGTAAGAGTTCTAAAAAGTGATTCAATATAAAATGAGTAATCAAGGATCAATCTTCCTAAATCCCAATGCTAGCCAATTAGATATATTTTTTTAAAGATGCCAATTCTTCTCATATTAATTTACAGGTTTAACATAACAGCAATCAAAATCCCAACAGGAATTTTTAACACTAGTGACTTTAAAATTCATTTAGAAGAGTAAATAGATAAAAATAGAAATTACTGAAAAACTACGGTAATGAAAGAAGCCAACCGAACTGATACAAAAACACTAAATGTTCCAAAATTTAAAAAGCACAGAACGAACACAAAATAGATTGAACGGCCCAGAGAGTACCTTATGAATATCTACAATGCAGAATACATTTGTCAATAAATAATAAAGGAGGTATCACAAACCAATGGAAAAGTATAGGACTGTCTAAAAACTAACAACTGGGCAACTGATTTTCTACTTGGAGGCAGAAGGAGTAAATTTAGATCCTACTTCACAGCATACCCTAACATAAATTCCAGTTGGGTTAATGATTAAAACAGAAAAACCCAACAGAAAAATTAGGAGAAACAAAAGTATTTACTAAGAATACAGAAAGAAGAGGATTTCTATTGCCAAAAATCAGAGAATGACTAAAGACAAAAACCAACATACTTGACTATAAAATTTTAAACTGCTGATTGTTTAAAAACTATTAGAGAAAGCCTGTGCAAACAAATAAGTAACACCCTTTGACAGAAAGAAATTAAAAAGCAAAAGAAATAAAGAGACAATTACGAAAGAAGAAACAACACATGGAACATGTTCTCTGTCATTAGGAATTAAGATGAAATATTACTTTTCATTTATTAAATCAGTAATTATTTTTAAATGATGATTCCCAATGCTGATAAACATTCATTGAAATAATCTAATATATTAACTCTGAGACTATGAAAGCGATTTGGTGATATAAACCATTAGATGTTAAAACATTCCATGCTTTTAACTCAGTAGTCACTACTCTGGGAATTTATCCTAAGAAAATATTCTCAAATACATATTTTTTAAAGTTTTAAGCATAAAAATTTTCACTGCATTGTTACTTATAATTTTTAACTTAAAAATCCTTTTTAATCATTATAAAGGTAATAAGAAGCATATTGTAAAAGAAATTTTTTAAAGGAGGAAAAAGACCAAAAAATACAATCCCGCCCCAGAAATAACCACTCTTAACACCTCCAACTTTTCCACCTTTCTTCACACTTAAAATATCAGGAACAAAAGCAATAACATCCAGTAGCAGTAAGCATACTCAGCACCCAAATCTTGGTGTTTAATACCATTCTCCAATAAAAGAAACCATAAAAAATCCTATTACCACTGAGTCAATTTTTCTCATAGCAACCCTACAGGACACAGTAGAACTGCCCCTAGGGTTTCCTAGGCTGTAAACTTTACAGAAGCAGACTGCCACATCTTTCTCCTATGGAGCGGATGGCAGACTCAAACAGCCGCCCTTCTGGTTAGCAGCTGAGCACTTAACCACTACGCCACCAGGGCTCCTTAAAGAAATGGCTGATTCTAGGGCTGGGGCAGGGAATAGACAGGTGAGTCCAGAGCATCCTGTTGGAATCACATCAAAGGGGCTCAGAAGCCAACTAAAAGAGCTGCTAATGGCCAAACCCGGCCAATCTGAGCAACAGAATAAGTAACATAATACTGGTCTAGAACCCAAAATATAAAATAAAGATCCATGAGTCCACACTCATATAAATAACTGAGTAAATACATAAATGAGGAAGAAAAGATAAATCTACCATACAGAAGAATTCTAAATACTTTATGTAGATATTATTCCCTCAAGGAGGTGGAGCATAACTCCTACCCCTGAAGTGTGGGCTGCACACAGTGACTTCGTTCCAAAGAGAACAGTACGACAAGGAGGAAAAAGTAACTTTACAGTGGGGACACCCGAGAAAGACAACCTCAGTCAGGCGTCAAGGTTCATATCAACAGCGGTAAGTCATGTTGACAGTCTGTACCCTTGATATGATACAACGAAAATGGCACGTCACCTCTGTGGTTTCCTCCCTGAAACACACACCCAGTCCAATTATGAGAAGGAGTCCCTGAGTGATGCAAATGGTTAACATGCTCAACTGCTAACCAAAAGGTTAGAGGTTCCAGTCCATGCAGAGGTGCCTCAGAAGAAAGGCCTGGTGATCTACGTCCAAAAAAATCAGTCACTGAAAACCCTATGGAGCACAGCTCTGCTCTGACACACATGGGGGTGCCACGAGCCAGAATCGACTCAACAGAAACTGGTGCTGGTAATCACAGGAAAACATCAAACTCCAACTGACCAGGACCCCTCAAAACTGTCACAACCTAGAGGACGCTAAGGAGACAGGAGGACTAAATATAATGTGGTACCCTGAATGAGATCCGGAGACAGAAAAAAAATCAGTGAAAACTAAGGAAACTCAAATCAAGTATGGACTTTATTAATTAATAATATATCAATACTGGTTCATTAGTATAACATATGTTAACAATAGAGGAAACTGGGTGTTAAAGAGTGTACAGAAACTCTCTATGCTATTTTTACAACTTTTCAGTAAATCTACAACAAAAAGTTTATTTAAAAAAAAAAATCACAAACATATTTCCACATCAAAAAGTTATCTCAGCAAAGGGCCTCAAATAGTCAAAATAATCTTGGAAAAGAACAAAGTAGGAGAACTCCTGATTTTGAAATCCTGATTTCAAACATACTACAAAGCTATTATAATCAAAACAGTGTGTACCAGTACGAGGAGAGACATATACACTAATGGAATAGAATTGAGAACCCAGAAATAAACTCATACATCTATGGCCAACTAATTTTTGACAAGGGTGCTAACTCCATTCAGTGGGGAAAGAAGAGTCTATTCAACATATGGTGCTGGGACAACTGAATTTCCACATGCTGAAGAATGAAGTTGAATCCCTATCTCACATCATATATGAAAATTACATCAAAATGAATCAACGACCTAAATATAAGAGCTAAACTACAGAAGAAAACATAGGAGTAAAACTCCACAACAGTGTACTTGGCAATGGATTCTTAGATATGACACCAAAAGCACAAGCAACAAAAGAAAAAACAGATAAACTGGACTTCACCAAATAAAAAAAAACTTCTGTGCATCAAAAGACATTATGAAGAAAGTGACATAAAATGGGAGAAAATATCTGGAAACCTTGTATTCGATTTTTAAAAAAGCCATTGCCATCAATTCCGACTCACAGCAACCCTGGAGGACAGAGCAGAACTGCCCCAGAGGGTTTCTGAGGTTGCTGTCTTCATGGAAGCAGACGGCCATATCTTTCTCCCACTGAGCCACCAGTGTGTCTGTACCGCCGACCTCTCAATTAGCAGCCGAGTGCCTAACGACTATACCACAAGGGCTCCTATCAATCTGATAAGGGCTTAATATCCAGAATATATAAAGAACTCCTACAACTCACAAGACAAACCACCTAACCAAAAAACGAGCAAAGGACTTGAATAGATATTTCTTTAAAGAAGATATACAAGGGCCAATGACCACACGAGAAAATGCTAAACATCATTAGTCATTGGAGAAATGCAAACCAATACCACAATGAGATACCAATTCACACCAAGTAGGATGGCTCTTACCAAAACAAAACAAAACTAACAAGTGTTGGTGTGAATGTGGAGAATTTGGAACCCTCATCCATTGTTGATGGGAAGGGAAAATGGTGCAGCCACTGTGGAGAACAGTTTGGCAGTGGCTCAGAAAGTTAAACCTAGAATTACCTATGACACGGCAATTCCACTCGTGGGCGTAGACCCAAAAGCACTGAAGGCATTTACTTGTACAGCAATGTTCACTGCAGCACTTTCTCCACAGCCCAAAGGTGGAAACAACCCAAAGGTTCATCAACAGATGAGTGGATAAACAAAATGTGGCATATACACATACAATGGATTATACTATTCAGCCATAAAGAAAAATGAAGTTCTGATACACGCTTACAACATAGATGAACCTTGAACTCCGGATGCCGAGTGACATCAGTCAGACATAAAAGGACAAGTACTGTGTGAGTCCACTTACATGAAATACCTAGAACAGGTAAGTGCATACTGACCAAAGTAGCATTTACTGGGGCAGTGGGAAGGTGGGAATGTGGAGGTATTGCTCTGTGGGTCCTGAGTTTGTTTGGGGCAACAGACAAGTTTTGTGAACAGACAGTGGCGACGGTCGCACGACATTATAGATGAATTAATGTCACTGAATTGTACACTTAAAACCGGATAAAAATGGCAAACGTACGTTATGTATCTTTCAACACAACAAAAAATATTTTTTAAAGTGATTTCAACATAGTTTTAAAAGTCTGAATAATATTCCACTGTAAGAATGTACCTCAATGTATTTAATCAAACTAATTCATGGGCGTTGTCAACTGTGTGTGAGATTTCACTTTTAGCAGCAGAGACGAGAAGAGCAAACTGAAGCTGGCCTTACATTAGTTCCTTAAGACACATTTCTAGAAGTGGACTTGAGGTTATTTATAATGGTGATACTTGGAAACAATGTAAATGTCCAACAATTAGGAAAATTTTAGGTGAATCATGACATATCTACTTGATGGAATATTATGATGTCAATGAAACTGGTTAGGCTATTTATAAAAACATGGACCGTATCTACTGTGATGTTACATGAAAACGGCAAGGCAAAACCACACATAGTATGATCTATATAAATATTACACGTGTACTATGATTTATGTAAATATTACACGCGTACTATGATTTATGTAAATATTACACGCGTACTATGATTTATATAAATATTACACGCGTACTATGATTTATATAAATATTACACGCGTACTATGATTTATGTAAATATTACACGTGTACTATGATTTATGTAAATATTACACGTGTACTATGACTTATGTAAATATCACACGTGTACTATG
>NW_004443998.1:1941603-1943613 GCF_000243295.1 Trichechus manatus latirostris
ACACGTGTACTATGATTTATGTAAATATTACACGTGTACTATGATTTATGTAAATATTACACATGTGGTATGATTTATGTAAATATTTATATTTTAAAACTGCAAAGACAAGAGGCTGGGAGGACACACACCTAATAACAGGGAACTGTCATCTGAGGGTTTGGATTCAAGAACTCTTTATCTGTTCTTTCCACTTTTCCTATTTTCCAAATCTTTCCTTAGGGGCACCGAATCACTTGTAATAGGGATAAATTCTAAAAGAAACTTCTATTTATAATAGTTACATGTATTAGAAAGCAACCTACCTCCAGCTTAAAAGCCAGGCCTACAAATGGGTGGGAGTTGTCTCTTTCAGAGTTCATCAAGATTTTGGTTTTCTCTTTTGAGTCACTTAAAATAAATGAAATATAAACTTATGAGATACAGTATTTGATATTTCTTTTACATCAACTTATTTCATCAAAGAGTAATAACTGAGAAAACGTGCTAAATATTTTTGACCTCAAGCAAGTAAAGTTTCACTGAAAGAGATGGATAAGAAGAAGTTCTCAGGGCTTTGCTACTAGCCAGTGACAGGCTCAGAGCAGATGGAAAACCACAGAAAGAAAATAATCAGCGACAGATAAAAAACACTTTGTATATTGAGGCTTTTTTTTTTTTTTTAAATACTACTGAAAATGGCTGGTTCCAACAAATCATACTTTCACCTCACAAATATAGTATATGATATGGTGACCAGTATAATAAACATCTTCTGTATGCAAAAACTGTTACCTAAATAAAAACCCTGATTGACTTTTGTAGATAAGAAAAACAAGAACCACAAATACAACATTAACTACAAGGACCATTCCTAAATTCCTTTATAAGACGTAAGTGTTAAAGCATCTTGAAGACTCACTCGTCCTGATTGAGAATAGCAAAATTCTGGACTTCCGATGGATTTGGGAGGTATTCTAAAACAGCGTCTAAAAGAGGCTGAACTCCTTTGTTCCTCAAGGCACTTCCCAGAAAGACCGGAGTAAAAGATCTATTTAGCGTAGCTCTTCGGATGGCAAGCTACAAAACAAAACAAAAAAGTCAATGATAACTTAATCTTAAAAATTACGTGCTTCCATCAATTGCCAAACCAAACCAAACCAAAAACCAAACCCATTGCCATAGAATTGATTCTGACTCAGAGCGACCCTACGGGACAGAGTAAACTGCCTCATAGGGTTTCCAAGGAGCGGTTGGTGGATTTGAACTGCCGACATTTTGGTGAGCAGCCGAACACTTCACCACTGCATCACCACTAATAAATAAAATAACTGATATTCTTTGGAGTGCTGGCTCTAGTCGAGACAAGAATCAGGTGTCTTATAACTTAAGATCAAAATACACACACACAAATGCAGACACGCAGAATGTGCTCCTTTCTCAGGGCTAAGAAGCGACTTTTGGCACAACCGCTTTCTTTCCACACACTTGGACACTTGGAACGTCACTACTCAACTGGTGACAAAATCTGTACACAGAGAAAGCAGTGACGTGCAGAAGAGTGTGAGCAGTATGCCGACGACTGTGTGAAATAGGACAAACACTGATATGTATGCAAGAGTATCTCCAGAAAGATACGCAAGAAACTTAACAGGCAAACTCTCTCAGGGAGGGAGCAGAGAGCTGCGCACACGGGAGACACGGTGGGAACTTTCTGACGGTGCACCTCTGTAAGCTTTTTAAATGTTTGAACTATATGAGAGTATAATCTATTGAAATACATTTAATCACTTCTTTTTTTTGCCCCCCTTTTCTAAAAGAACATGAATACAGAAAACTGAGCAGTACAAGTCGCTCACAAATTAGGGCCATGATAGCAACAAGCTCTGAAATAATGATTTCTGGGTCCTTCCTTGACTGCTAGTGTGAGCATGACTGATGGGTCCCAGCTGCACCTCCTCACCTCCTAGCGCGGGCACCCCTGACGGGGCCCAGCTGCACCTCCTCACCTCTAGCGCGGGCACCCCTGAC
>NW_004443998.1:1943868-1953321 GCF_000243295.1 Trichechus manatus latirostris
TCCTCACCTCTAGCGCGGGCACCCCTGACGGGGCCCAGCTGCACCTCCTCACCTCCTAGCGTGGGCACCCCTGACGGGGCCCAGCTGCACCTCCTTCGTGGCCCCACTGGCTGGCAGGCTCTGAGTCAGTGGTGGAGCTTCTGCTCTCACAGCTGGAGAAGGCTGCCAGCCGTGCTGTGGTCACACCTGCCCTGGGGAATACAGCGCCTCAGACAGGTATTTCCCAGTCCTCGGGGAGAAATGTAAAACTACTGACACCCAGAAAAGCTGAAAGCAAAACATTTAGAATCACCATTTCTAAACATTACCAACTGAAAGGTAGGATAATAGCTGAGCAGGATAAAAGGGGGTATAAAAAGGAACACACACGTGGGAAAAAAGCGATCAGTACTGAAATTATCTGAAAAACTTGCTTCTTCTGTTGTCATCGCTGAGAAGCAGAAATGGCTCAGTCCCTAATGACTCAAGGCCCCCTGGAACACCTGGTCTCATCTTTGACTCTCCATCCCTCCCTAATATGCAATTAGGGACACCCAGGAATCTTACCTGCTTGCATTACACACACAGAACAGCAGACCATATGAGAGTGGTAAATGAACAGAAAGAAGGAGAAACTGAAATTATCCTTTCAACCAGCCTAACCAAAGCTTTATTTTTTCCCAAATGTCCCCCTTGTTGGGTATAAGAATCACTTCTGTACTTCAAAGTTGTGGCCTTTCCGCTGTCCCCAATAATAATATCCGACCACAGTACAGAAACCAAACAACCCCCACGTGTCTGTGCAGAAAAGTTAGCACAGTGGGTCTGAGATTGCTGTCCTCAGCAAGGCCTGCCTGCAGGGCTGGCCCTCAGCTGCTGTCTGGGAACCTGGATTCTGGGAGGCTTCCCAGCACTCCTAGAACCGACAGGAGGGGTCCGTCTGCCCAGACTGTGCCCACAACGTGGTTTATGCCCGACCCCCGCGTTACTCTGGGAGTCTGGACTGTTGGTATGTGCCAGGCAGGTGCCTTTGTGACCCATCCCCAGTAAAAACCCTGGGCACTGAGTCTCTAATGAGCCCCCCTGATAGACCACCTCTCACGTGTTGTCACACTCGCTGCTGGGGACCTGAGAGGGTCCCGTGTGACCCCACCAGCAGAGGGCTCTGGGAAGCTGGCACCTGGTTTCCCTGGACTTCGCCCTACATGCTTTCCCTTCCCTTTGTTGACAGGCTTCATATTCTTTCAACTGTGATAAATCCTAGCCATGACAATGGCCACATGCTGGGCCCTGTGAGTCCCTAGCAAGTACCAAACCTTGGGTGGCCGTGGGGCCTCCTGACACCCACCACTTAGTGGATAAAGAACCCAGCTCTCTACGGTGATTCCCAGGATTCAACACCTGACTTTATCTGAGGTCAGACCTGTCCTTCCTGGATGGGGCTCCTTACTCAACAGGGAGCTGTTGTGAACGCTGAAGGACTCAGGATACAAGATGCCGTCCCAGTTCAAAGAAAAATTATTAGTTAGCATCCTCAGTTTCAACGTGGTCTTTCCCTGCGCATCTGGTTTGCTACAAACTCCGTGAGTACACCGTCTTACCTACAATGATTACTTACTGCACTTCTGCTAAGTGTACCAACTGGCTTGGCAAAATGAGTATCCGTCTTAGGCAGGGACCTTCTTCTTTTATTTAAAAAAGCTGAGGAACCAATAAAGGAACCAAAAAAGCTTTCCAAATATCGCCATGGTTTAAGCACCAACATTTAGTCAGCAAACATGAGCATCCTTGTCTCTTGAACTTACTGCTGGGACGCTTCTGTGTTTACCTTCCTTTTCAATAAGGATATACTCCCAGAACTAGGACTCCTTTCCTGTTTTAAAATATTATATAACTCTCTACTTAAAAAAAGAAAAAGTAACACTCCATGCCAAGTATTTTTTGAGGAAATCAATTATGTTAAAATAAATTTACTCAGATTTCATTAATAAAGTCCATCACAGCCCCTCCTCCCCTTAAAAAGCTCATTTTCTTGTTAATATGAGTTATTTTGAGAGCACCTGCCTTTATGTCAGAAACTGAGGGGACTCTTTCCTCCAGGAACAGCTCTCCAAGCTGCTCGTCTGAGTTGGCGACACATTCAATCAGCTCCTGCCGGTGGTCGGCTGCTGCTGCCCTCAGGTCCGCCGGAATCTCACCGTGCCGGACAATCTGACTGAGAAAAGACATGTTTTGTTTTGGATATCCAATTAAACCTATAAAGCACCAATCAAAGAAATGGACCAAGGGCTGTAACGATTTTAAGATAAGAAAGAGCTCTGATATATTTGCATTAACATGGAAATAACGCTAACACGTATTTTTAAAATTCAGACAATGGGCAAAATAAAAACAGTCCACTATAATGAGGAAAAAAAAGTATATCTCCAGCTTTTTTTTTTTTTTTTTTAAATATTTTATTGTACTTCAGGTGAAGGCTTACAGAACAGATAGTTTCTCATGTAACAGCAACACACATGCTGTTTTATGACATTGGTTAACAACCCCACAACATTTTAACCCTCTAAATTCTCAACTTAGTATATCTCCCGTTTTGCAACAGACATCACATTCTGTTTTTCTCAAGTTTTACAGAAAATAATGATAAAAGATGTAATGCAAACTCCTACCCCACTTCACACATACTGGTTTATCCCTAGTCTAGCTATCTAAAATGAGTATGTATAGTACTTATAAATTCAAAGCAATGACTAGACAAAGCACCAACTAAATCAAAGAAAGATTAACATCTTTTCAGTGTAGCTAACGGCACATTCTAATTATCTGAAAACCAGCACGCATGCAGAGTAACAGGACCATCCGCTTGCTGAATGCGCGTAACGCAATGAGCGCTAGACAGGCTGGTCGATGAGTTATTTTACTTACGCTTCACGTCACGTGAAGCAGCTTCTACTACCTGCGTTTTCAGGTGAGGACACGAGTTAAACAGGTGAGTAACCGCTCCAGGGTGCACGGCCAGTGAATGGGGCAGTGAGGGTTCAAGGCCAGTGTCTGCCTCCAAAGCCCACACGAGCTCTTGAAAACCCCATTAACCACAATCTTATTAACCAGAGCATCAGTCTCCACCGAGCAGAATTAGAAACCTGACTCTATTCACATTCCACCAAGAAAAACCCTATTAACCTCAGTAATTTTTAACACACGGTATCACATTTTGCAGTAGAAAAAGGTTACTAAATATGACTCTTCAGTTTTGAACCCAACTCACCATCCCTCTGGCAGCTAAACAAATAAAACCTACACAATAATCAATATACTCAGCACCATCCAGTAGTTTTCTAGAAATGTGAATTCCCAGCCAATCCTAGATCTAAGGAACCCTGGTGGCACAACGGTGAAGCGCTCAGCTGCTGACCGAAAGGTAGGTGGTTTGAACCCACCAGCTACTCTATGGGAGGAGGTGGGCAGTCTGCTTCCATAAAGATTATAGCCTCGGAAACCCCACGGGGCAGTTCTGCTCTGTCCTATAGGGCCCTATGAGTCGGAATTCGACTCAACAGCAATGGGTTTATAGCCCCAAACACACTGGTACAATTTTCAACTGCTTTCACATATTCATCTTTTTATTTTTATAATCCCAAGAAATAGAACCGTAAGGATAAAAAGATGAATATGTGAGAGCAGTTAAAAAAAATTGTAGGAGTGTGGTTGGGGCTATAAACCCATTGCCGTTGACTGATGAACTGATGCCTTTGAATTATGGTGTTAGCAAAGAACACTGAATATACCATGGACTGCCAGAAGAACAAACAAATCTGTCTTGGAAGAATTACAGCCAGAATGCTCCTTAAAAGCAAAGATGGCTAGACTATGTCTCACATCCTTAGGACATGTTATCAGGAGGGACCAGTCCCTGGAGAAGGACATCATGCTTGGTAAAGTAGAGGGTCAGCGAAAAAGAGGAAGACCTTTAACAAGACTGACACAGTGGCTGCAACAATGGGCTCAAGCGTAATAATGACTGTGAGGATGGCGCAGGACTGGGCAGTGTTTTGTTCTGTGTGCACGGGGCTGCTCTGAGTCAGAACCGGCCTGACGCCACGTAACAACAGCAATCCTGAGAAACAGGTAGAGCAGGTATTTATGATCTTATCTGGTTCCCGATTTTTATCACAGTACCCAGGACACAGCAGCTGTTCCATGAAAGTTTGCAGAAATGAACGAAGAAATGAATGGACAAGTAGAAAAGGGGATTACTTTAGAGCCCCAGGTGAAGGCTTCCTTCCACCAAACTGTGCGTCTCATAATGTGATGTGAGTACATTACCCAAAGGCAGCATGAATACCAAGAAGAATGGGGAGCAAACAGGATTAAAGGCATTTAAAAAAAATCGTCTTGAAGATATCATGTCTTCCAGCCATGTTTAAAAAGATGCTTACTAAAAAACTCATCATTTTCCTTCACTATGATGCTCTTTAAAACGTAAGGTTTTAATAGTATTTTTTTTAACACTTACCCAAAGTCTCCATCAAAGTAGACGGCTCGTTCCTCAATGAGATCTATGATACCTTTAAAGTCAGTCTCCAAACCAATGGGCATCTGCACAAACGCCGCGTTATGATTTAGCTTGGACCTGAAGAAATAGAAGTACACAAGTTTACCTCTTTTTTCCCCCCTCCAAAAGTCCTCTGAAATGACAAAAGAAGCGTAAAAACATATCAGTGCAGATGCTAGAGAACTGGAAGGGGTGTCATCAGCATGTCAGAGCAGATACAGAGCAGTCGGGAACAGGTGACAAACTCAGTGAGTCTAGGAAGCCACAACCTCATTTGGGCAACAAAAACCAAACCCACTGCCACTGAGTCGACTCTGACTGGTCGTGACCCTACAGCACAGGGGAGAACTGCCCCATAGGGTTTCCCAGGCTGTAATCTTTACAGAAGCAGACTGCCACATCTTTCTCCCACGGAGCAGCTGGTGGGTTCCAACCACCGACCTTTTGGTTAGCAGCTGAGCACTTTAACCACTGTGCCACCAGGGCCCTTTTTAGGCAACCAAAGAACCTGCAAAATAAGTGTTTTGTTATCAGATCCCCAGAATACCCTGGCCAGGAGGCAGAATGGGAAGGCAAATCAAGTCAGTGGGTGGCTGGCCAGGAAATGAAAGGATGCTGGGAGAACAGCCCGTCTCTCAATTTCACAACGGCTGACTCTAGCAAAGCTGAGCACAGCTATCTGAAGAGGGAGTTTTTATAGGAAAACAGTCAGAGTGGGTGTTAAAGCCAGACACTCATCAACAGGCTGCCCGCACCCTGACCAGGCAGAGCCACTGAACAGAAACCGCACTCCCTGGAGGGGGTTCTCGCGGGAGAAGGAACAGGCCACCCGCACCCCGACCAGGCAGAGCCACTGAACAGAAACCGCACTCCCTGGAGGGGGTTCTCACGGGAGAAGGAACAGGGTCTGGCCACCAGTGTTTAGTCCCGACTCCAGACCCCAACCCATAACTATGGAGCAACAACGAAGAATTGCCAAATATTTGAAAAAAACCAACAGCTTGAAAGACAGGCATGAACTCAAGAAACAGTACTAACCACCGAAGAAAGAGTTACTAGAGGAAAGAAGAGAAAAATTTATAAAGACTTGAGAATTGTCTCTATTAATAAAAGATGTTGCAGTAAAAAAGAAAGTTTATGCAAATAACAATATAATTAGTAAAACTGGGGGAAAAAAAAGGCTAAAGAACAGAAGGAATGCAGATGAATATCAAAGTAGAATACCCACCCTGAAGAACGCTCCTATAACCCAGAGCAGTACGAGGAGACAGAAAGTATGAGAGAAAAATTACAGAGAGGCCATTCCAGAAGATCCTCAATCTGTTAAACAGGAGTTACAAAGAGAAAACAGGTAAAAGGGGGAGAAGCAAAGAAAGAACCAAAGTAATCAAATAAATGACAGAAGACTTTTCCTTGGATGAAGAAGAAGCTTGACAGAAAGAACCCACCTACTGCCAAGGAGGAATAAAATGTAAGGAAAAAAAGTGAAAACACAGTTATGCCAAGAAAACATTACAAACACCCAGTAAAGAAAAATTTCACTTTAATATCCTCAAATGCATCACTTCTACCCATGTGCACAAAGCAAAGCTCTCACTGAAAGCTCTGAACACCGTATCTTTTCTCACCAGTTAAATCACTCCCAGTCTCTACACTACCACGAACTTTTCCACCTGTATGCACCAGCTTTGCCGTGTAAACTTCACGGCTCCATTTACACATCTATGAAAGGTGAAAAGTGCAATTCTGACTCTTTTTAAAGGCTATGTGAAATATATAGTATTGTACAAAATGCTAAAAATACTACTGGGTTATACCTGGCACAAAAAGGAAGTGTTACTGTCATCCTAGCAAATATGTTATCATCGAAAGCAAGGGAATATCATCTCTACGGCATACAATTCAAAAGCATTACTAAAAATTCCTAAAGTAAAGGCTGGTTAACACCAAAGAGAACAATCTTAACGTATTCTATGTTTCTCTAAATAAACTGTGGAATATTCTTTAGAATCTACTCTGGATTATAACTTCTCTAATTATAGCGAAACAGAATAAACTGACAGACTGTTTTCTGAATTCCTCTTCGACCTCCCTAGCATTGAAGCCCTACTTCCTGATTTTACAGAGCTGACGAGTTCTAATAAGAACTATGGCCTCTGTGTTCCATTTACCAGGATACATCACTCACGTACATAAATGCTAACCAGGAAAAACTCAAGAAAGAAGCTTAATGCCAATGAACCCATCATCCTTCCAGATGTAAGACCTGTGCCCAGACCATCACACCCCATCTGCTCTTTCTAAGGCTCACTACCTCATTTGCTGCAGAGCCCTGGCTGGGTTGGAGCCCATCCGGTCTAGTTTATTGATGAAAGTTAGAAACGGAACGTTGTAGCGCTTCATCTGACGATTCACAGTCATGGTCTGGCACTGCACCCCTCCAACGGCACAGAGCACAAGGATCGCTCCGTCCAACACTCTCAGGGCCCTTTCCACTTCGATTGTGAAGTCCACGTGACCTAAAGAGACAAAGAAGCATGTGAGGGGCTTAAAGAGCAGACTGTGCTTTTAACACATGCACTGCGACACATCTGTGTACCTCTGCACTTCCCGTGAGGTTTCTAACCTGAGTGCAGACTTCTAAGCCATGAATACTGTTCACTCGCCACCACGACCAGAGCCCGAAAGACCACCTCCAGAAGACACTGGGGCACGGGCGCCTTTGGAATCAGCTGCGATATGGAGAAGCAGGAACTCTCCTACTCACAGTTTATTTGTGCTATTTTCAAAGAAACCACATAAAGACGAAATGCTCAAGGCTCCAAGTCAGTCTTCTCAATAAGAACCGATGGGCAGACTTCTGAACATTTAACACTCACAAATGAGCTGGGTCACAGTAGAAAGGACGTGCTTTTGCCAACCCAAGCTGCATTCAGATCACTAGGCCACTCACCAGGAGTATCTATGATGTTGATATTGACATCTTTCCACATGGTGTAGGTGGCCGCCGACTGAATGGTGATCCCTCTTTGTCTCTCGAGTTCCATGGAGTCCATGACAGCACCAACTCCATCCTTTCCTTTCACCTAAACACAAGCACAGCACTCCGATTTTTCTGTCCTTGCATTCCAAGAAGGAAAAAAATCTATGGAAATGGAACCGAACACAAGTGTTTGATTCATCCAATTTTCGGATACGCCTAACCGTTAAACCGATTACAGGTCTTGCCCTCTAATACCTACCCAACCTGGTTTTCCACCACTGTTCTCAGCCACTGCCAAGGCACAGCAACTTCCCTGGTCTGAGGACCATGTCTGTCCCTCTGCGCCTGCCCACCAGCCAGGGGTCAGTCCGCAAGCAGATCTTCAGAGAACAGACCTTTGCCAGCTGTGCTACCTGTGGATTCTGAGACCTCAACGGGAAGAACTCTGCTTTTAAAGCATATGATTTAACAAGGTGACCTTCATTTGAAGAAATATTTTAAACTGGAGAGATGACTTAAATACTCAATGATATGATAATGTCTCCAGGAGAGTCGTAAGATTTTTTTAAATAATTTTTTTCTGATATATGTATTTTTTAACTATTAAGCTCACGCTATATATCATTTTAAACTTTTCTCCATTTAAAATCATGAACATTTCCTCACGTTATTAACAATTATTCATAAATACTATTTTAATGGCTGCTTAAGAGTACATCACATTGACTTAACATTCTTAACAGACAATCAGCTCAGGACGCCCACAGCGATGGTCTCTAAAGAGATCACTCAGCAACATTTCAAGCCAACCTGAGCTATCCCCTCCGCATGTGTGACTTTGGTTAAAGATCCACTGTTGCTCTTTCTTTTTATGCTTCAAGTTTTGGGAAGTTTATTAAATCCTAACTGTAAAACAATTAAAACCAAGCTCTAAGGAACCTGGAATCAACCAGGTGTATACCTCGTGCATCTTGGCAATTCTGCCTGTGTAGTAAAGCACTCGTTCTGTTAACGTCGTCTTTCCAGAATCAATGTGAGCTGAGATTCCAATATTTCGTATCTTCTCATTAGGAACCACCCCTGATGAATGCCATCGGCAGGCCTTCCAACTACCCTGGAAGGTAAGAGAGCTCAAGTCAATGCTCTTCTTATGAGAGAAAACACAGAGCGATTAGCTTGGGCTTGGTAGACATTTTTCCTCCAAGGAATCTTAATGGGCAAACAAGACCACGGAGGTAGCCTGACAGGGCAGACGGCTGACAGCGGACAGAAAGGATGTATTTCCTGAGTGTCTGCTTTATCCTGGGTCCTGGAATTCAAATGATCAAGACACAAGACCTGTTCCCTAAGAGTAATTTACATTTTTGCAGAGAGCTCTCCACCCATGAGCCCTGAAAAATGTGTTTCCCAAAATAAAGGGAAAGACTGAAAGAGCATTGTGGATTCCTACTGTGGACTTTCTAGGCTATCAATCCTAGGTGAAACGTTACAAGGGATTTTATTTCATAGATGCAACATCAAAATCTCACAAAGGACTAAGCGATTGTTAAAAAATTAAAAGGACTTCCAGATCTCCCAAAACAGATTTTTTTAAAAAAATCAGAGAGTTTGAGTTGGAAATACCTTAGTTATAAGACTACAAAGAAATATTACCTACTAAATAATGACCAGAAGGAAGACACGACATTGGTTGAACCTGACGTCTGTTCTGGACCTGATGCCCCATCACTTCACCCTAGTGGATGATGACGACACTGGACCTGCTGCCCCATCACTTCACCCTAGTGGATGACGACACTGGACCTGATGTCCCACCACTTCACCCTAGTGGATGACGACACTGGACCTGATGTCCCACCACTTCACCCTAGTGGATGATGACACTGGACCTGATGCCCCATCACTTCACCCTGGTGGATGATGACGACACTGGACC
>NW_004443998.1:1954421-1995769 GCF_000243295.1 Trichechus manatus latirostris
GTGGATGATGACACTGGACCTTATGTCCCACCACTTAATCCTAGTGGATGACAACAGTGAAGTCACTAATATGCACAAGGTGTGCACATCTATGGAGTGCAGAAAGGTGAACTGGACGAGTGTGGTCTCTGTGCTTAAGGAACTTAAAACCCAGCAATGCGGTCCGTGTCCTATGGCACACCGCTCTGACAAAACCTGCAAATGGAATTGAGCCATATGACTAGTTCTTGTTCCAACCAAAATGCCGAAGTTTAATACTCTGAGCTCTTGAGTGCTTACTTTCTAAATCCTGGTTTGTAATTCTCTATCTCCTGCAGTCCCACCAAACCTTCAATCTCTAGAGAAGAGAATGGCTTCAGTGACTGAAACTTTTTGTTATTAGTTTATTGTACTTTAGATGAAGGTTTACAGAACTATCTTCTCGTTTAACAGCACACACATTGTTTTGTAACAGTGGTTACCACACCCACATGTCAACACTCTGCCTCCCGACCTTGGGTTCCCTATTACCAGCTTTCCTGTCCCCTTCTGCCTTCTAGTCCTTGTCCCTGGGCTGGTGTGTTCTTTTGGTATCATTTTGTTTTATGGGCCTGTCTAATCTTTGGATGAAAGGTGAATCTCAGGAGTGACTTCATTACTGAGCTAAAAGGGTGAGTGACTGACACTCTTGATGAACACCAGTGGACAAGCGGGTGCCCTACAGTGTGGTGGCATAAAAGGGGACAGATAACTTTGCCAAATGTGACAGATTTGAAAATACACAGCGAGGCCAATAAAATCAGAAAGACAGTTCTCAACAGCCACTTTGGTAGGGAATACAAGTTTTAGCTTAACTTATACTTTTTCCACCTCTCCCTTATGGTAGGTTCACAACCAGCAAGTAAGTTTGAGAAAAGATTTAAATGCTCTATGTAGTGGTGTCAAGAGCTCCAAGGTGGCCCCCCCAAAACAAGTTCCAATTCTTCTAAACAAAACAAAAAAATTTTTTAAGTTTATTATTATTTACTTTTATTTTACTCTGGGGAGAAAAATCCTGTATCTTACGGAATCAAGACATAGTACAAGCCTCTCCCCCAAAGAACTTCATATCCAAAATGCACCCCAACCATTTCTGGGAAGAAGAAAGGCAGAAGAGCTTGAAAAGGTGGGTAAAATACCAATATAATCGGGGTGATAAACCCTTAGTTGGTCAAATCCCGGGGACACCAAAGAGCGAAACGCAAACGAGTTTTGCGTGAGAGGAAAAGCTCCAGCCCTAACTAACCATACCCCACTCCGCGCCTCTCCAAAAAAAAAAAAAAAAAAATTCCCAGTCTTTAAACCGCTACGTGCCTGATAACTGAGTACAGAAAAGGACCGGTGGTCGGAGCGCCACATCAAATGACCCAGGGCCGGCGGAGAGGAACGGTCAGCCCAAGAATACTGTGCAGTGAAAAGAGCACTGGACAACGAGTCCGCTGACCTGGGTTCGAGCCCCGAACACGACGCACGTGCAGCCGTCTGACCTTCACGCAAGTCACTCCTCGAGATTTACCTTGCTTACCCACGAGCTGGGGGCCCCGCCACTCCCCGGGCACCGAGGCTGCTCACCAACGCGAGCCGACACGCAGCACCGCCCGCCGGGCACGTGGCGCTGTCAGTCCCGGGTCCCGGGGATGGAGCCGGGGTCACTGCCTTCCTAGCCCCGGGGCACAGAGGGCCTCGCCTCGCCCGCACAGTACCTGCTTCCCCTGCCAGCCCAAGGCGGCGGGGACCCACGGGAGCGGCCCGCGCCCCACAGCCGCGGCGGCGGCCAGCAGCCTCATGGCGAGCGCAGAACAGCCGTGCACCTCCGGCGCCTCGGAGTCTGCTCGGCAACCGGCACCGCAGCCAGAAGTGCTCCAGGTCACGCCGGCAGCCACTTCCGGAGTGAAGGAGGAAGGGGCGGGGAAAGGAATAGAAGGGGTGGGGCTTCCGACGGAAGGGGGAGGAGCTTCCGGCCGAAGCGCGGAGAGGGGCCCTCGGCGGTCCGAGCGCCCTCTGCCGGCTTGGAAGAAAAAGTGCAGTGCTTTGCGGGGTTCACCAAGTGTCGGCTCCTGCTGTGCGGGCATTTCCTTATCTCTTTGCTCATCTTCGTCTTTTTCAATATTACTACTGTTATTATTATTATTACAGATGCAGTTACTGCTCTATAAAGATGAGCCTGTAAACATGGTTGTTTTGCCTATATTGAAATGTGGAGAAATGTTTATAACAGAATTTAACTAAAAAAAAGAATGCCAAATTTCATTTTTGTTACTATTACAAATATGAAAAAATAAGGATATGACCTGAAAGAGAACATAGAAAACAAAAGTGTATGAGCTATCAATTACGAGAATTACGAGTGCTTTCTCTCATTTCAAGATGTTGTTTGTATTGTTCAGTGTGAATGTTTTCTGTCCAGTCCTTGGCAATTGATTCCACTCGGGTGGTTTAGCGGCATCTCAAATTCAACATGTCCAAAACCGAGCTTCTGATTTTCCTTCCAAAACCTTCTCCTGCACCCGTCACCATCTCATAAACGGAAACTCCATTCTTCAAGTTGTCCAGGCCGAAAACGTCGGTCTCTTTGACACCTCTGTCTGACAGGCCTCATCTTACCTGTTAGCATACCCTACCTGCGCTATCCTCCATACATATCCGGAGTCTCCGCTTTCTCCCACCTCCACCGCCGTCATCACTCGCCTGACTCACTGCGCGGCCTCCTGAGGGGTGTCTGTGCTTCGGCCCTGTGCTGTCCAGTCTCCCCTCCACACAGTAACTGCAGTGTCCCTTTAAGTCAGATGGCGTCTTTTCTCTGCTGACAATACTCCAGTAAACCCATTGTGTTGCTATCTCTACATGTGTGCAGGTTTGAAATAATTTTTTTTTAGATCTGAAACGGCTTCCCCTCCCATTCAAAGAGCCCTCAAGGCCCCGCGTGAGCGACTCCCCGACGTATTCCCACTTCCGTCGCCCTGGCTCATTGCACCGGCCACCCTACCTCCTTGTGCTCCTCAAGCGGGAAGCCTCTTCTCTTCCCCAGTTAGCTGGATATCTCACGACTCCTTTCCTCACTTTCTTATATCTGTTCAAATAGCTTTTGTCATCCAGGTGCTCTGTGACAAACAAAAAAAAAACCACATCTTCTGCCATTCAGTCAATGGGACTCATAGCGACCCTATAGGACAGAGTAGAACTGCCCCACAGGATTTCCAAGGCTGTAAATGTTTGCGGAAGCAGACTGCTACATCCTTATCCTGCAGAGGGGCTGATGGATTTGAACCTCCAACCTTCTGGTTAGCAGCTGAGTGCTTTAACCACTGTGACACCAACCCTTGTTCCTTGACCAACCCTTCTAAATGACATGTACCTCCCTTTCTATCTTCTCAGCTGCTTCCTTTTCCTTGATAGCACTTCTTAGATATATTTTGTTGTTCTTAACTGCTGTGGAGTTGGCCCAGACTCACGGTGACCCCATGCACAATGCGTTCTGACTGTTGTGACCCACAGGGTTTTCACTGGCCAGGTCTTTCTTCTCAGCCCATCTTAGTCTGGATGCTCCGCTGAAACCTGTTCAGCATCATAGCAACGTGCAGGCCTCCACTGACAGACGGGTGGTGGCTGCAACTGAGGTGCATTGGCCCAGAATCAAACTGGGTCTCGCATGGAAGGCAAGAGTGCCACCACTGAACCGCCGCTGCGCCTTAGATATATTTAGCACCTGACATTTTCGTATCTGTTTGTTTGATTGCCTGGCTCTCTCAGCTAGAACGTAAGCTCCACAGGACAGCAGTTTTGTTTGGTTCATTGCTGTGAACACAATGAACAAAACAACACTTACTAGGTGCTCAATATATATTTGCGGAATGAATGACATAAAATAAATAGAAATCAGAGGAAAATACATTACAAGATACAAGAAAAGAAAAATTGGACTCACTGATGCATTTCTAATTTACTTTTTGTATAACATTCACGTAATAATTTGTAATAAAGAATTTGTAAGCTGTTTTATGAATAAATGCATTAATATTGAACATACACTTAAACTTTTCCCATTTATAGACTTCTTAAAATTAATCTTTATTTACCATTATATGTATTTGTTTACACGTTCATAAACTAAATACGTAACTGCATAAACAGATAATAAAATTAAAGGTTTTTACTTCAATATAAAGATATAATTAATCCTACCTGCATATTAAATAAAATAGAGTATTTATTAAATAGAAATTACATTTCACAAACTAGTAATTTCCTTAAGTAACAAATCATATTCATTATCTCGTATGTATATATTCATATTTTTCTGTAATTATTATACTGAATACACTCTTATTTTTGTTAATCACCACTTTTAACCATAATCATCTTTTGTTTTCTCGAGAGAAAAAGAAAACCAGAAGAGAAATCCAAGAACCGTCCAGCTAATTTTTTGAGTACACATTTTAGATTACCTTTACAAGTTTTAAGGTGGAAAAATAAAATATATATAACATCATTCAAAGCATTTGCACGTTCTGTTAATTCATATTTATTTGATAATATGTAACAATAAGGGTAAATTGAAACTATCTTAATGACTAAAGCTCTCTATCATTTTTTACTTAGAAATTGTTCAAGTATTCAAGGACTAACATTTTCTGTCTTGAAAATTAGATAAGGACCTGGCAATAGTGTTTCAGCTAACACACTAGGTTGTGATGGTTAACTGTATGTGCCAACATGGCTAACCTACGTTGCTGTTAGGTGCCATCAAGTCGACTCTGACTCACAGCAACCCCACGCAACAGAGCAAAATTGCCCCAGAGGATTTTCTCGGCTGTAATCTTTATGTAAGTAGATCATCGGGTCTTTCTCCTGCAGAGCCGCTGAGCGGTTTCAAACTGCCAACCTTTTGGTTAGCAGTCAAGCACTTAACTGTTTGTGCCATCTATCCAAAAAAACCAAACCCACTGACATCAAGTCAATTCTGACTCTTAGCGACACTATAGGACAGAGTAGAACTGCCCCATAGAGTTTCCAAGGAGTGCCTGGTGGATTTGAACTGTTGACCGACCTCTTTGTTAGCAGGCATAGCACTTAGTACCCAGTTATTTAATTAAACACTAATTTAGGTGTTGCTGTGAAGGTATTTTGTAGATGTGGTTAACATCTATAATCCGTTGACTTTAAGTAAAGGAGATTACCCTCGATAATGTCAGCGGGCCTCACCCAATCAGTTGAAGACTTTAAGAGCAAAAACAGGTTTCTCACAGAAGAAAAAATTCTGCCTCAAGACTCCTGTCTAAGTTTCCAGCCCGCCCTACGGATTTAGGACTTGCCAGCCGCCACAATCATGTGAGCCAATTCCTTAAAATAAATGTGTGTGTCCATAGTCTATCCCACTTCTCTGGAGAATCCTGACCGTTAAGAGATTTTGGTTCTGGAATTGATTCTCTAATCTGATGACTCATGACTATTTCCAGCAGAACCTCCAAATGTCCTAGTCTATCACCCAAGACCACCAAGGATGAACTTGTTATCTACACAGCCCAGCTTATTGGCCCATTGCAGTGAGGGAAACCACACAGCAGATAGAGGGACCATGGGAGTCTGACCAAAGGAAAAGATGGCATTCCTACAGGAGTTGGGGGAAGGGTGGAATTCAGGCAAAATTTAAATGTAGTGTTTTGATAGGCTCAAAACAAGGCAGGGACGTGTGTAAAGAAGTCAGTTTTAGGTCTGGACAATGAAATGGACCAGGTCACGTTTCCTTGGAAACAATAAGGTTAATGAAGATAGATGTGGAAGGCTGTGCTCAGAAATCCCTTATCTGAAGTACTTCACCTGGGTTATAAATCGAGGCTGCTTCTGTGTGTCAAAGTGATTAAGATCCGCCAGTCGAAAGTGGTTTCATTAGTGTAATTTCAAACAGCAAAGTTTCTGGTAGTTCGATTTGAGAGAACAAAGTTTCTGCCTAAGAAAGCCAGCAGGCCCACAACAAGCGGGTTGTGCCGTCTCCTCTGCAGCGTCCCTGGAGAACTGGCTGCCTGTTGTCTTCGCTGCCGGCTTTATCGATGCTTGTTATCCCAGACTGGCGAGGCCAGGGCAGTTTTTAAATCTAAGATCGTCTTTACTTTCTCAATTGTCCAACTTCTGTGAAAATACCTTAGGTGGCTGCACCTTTAAGTCGTTGGTTCCACTACGAGATACGCACAAAGAGCACTGAATTTGTTAGAGGAATTTTCTCTCCCAGTGCCGGTTCTGCTTAAACTCCTCCGACACTCCCACGTGACATGTAGCGTGAGATTCCAGCTCCTCACCCGGAGTTACCTGGCTCCACGCGAGCAGGACTCTTGAGCTCTCTGGCTTCACCGTGTCCCGCTCTGCCTGTGTAAATGGCCTCCATTCTGTTCCTCAGGCACATCAAGCCTGGTCCACCTGCTGTGTGCACCTGCTGCTTGGCACATCCTTCTCTTTGTCCCTCACAAGGCTGGCTCCTTCTCGTTATTTACGTCTCCAACTAAATGTCATCTCCCCATAAAGACCTTCCCCGACCATCCACTCTGTCACGCACACAAGACACCAGTCACTCTCAACCACATTATCACTTTCTCAATAGTGAAAGTTTTCTCTGTGGAAGATTGCTTATTGACTTGACTTGCCAATGTTACTCATCGTGATTTTCCCAGCATCTAGAACAGAGCCTGGTGGCGCAGTGATTAAGAGCTTGGCTGCTACCCCCCAAAAATGTTGGCAGTTTGAATCCACCAGCCACGCCTTGGAAACCCTATAGGACATTGACTCGATGGCAATGGGTTTGTTTTTTGTTTTTGTTTTTGGTTAGAACAGAGCCTGGCATACAGCACACTCAAGTTATTATTGAATGTAGGAGTGAAGTATCCACATGAATGGGAGCCCCGGTGGCACAGTCCTTAAAGCACTGGGCTGTTCACCGACAGGTTGGTGATTCAAACCCACCAGCCGCTCCTCAGAGAGAAAGATGTGGCAATCTGCTTCCGTAAGATGACAGCCTTGAAAACCTTATAGGGAAGTTCTGCACTATCCTATAGGGTCACTATGAGTCAGAATCGACTCAACAGCAACGGGTTTTATCCACATGAATTAAGGTTATTCTTAGTCTTTCTGGGCTTTGATTACCTTAACTGTAAAAAAAAAAAAAAAAAAAAAAAAACAGGAATTAAGCCCAAAACCTGTTGCTGTCGAGTCGATTTTGACTCACAGTGACCCTATAGGACAGGGCAGAACTTCCCCCATAGAGTTTCTCCAAGGCGTTCTGATTGGGTTGGTAAAAAAAACTCCAACTGATTGAATTTAAGATTATCCAAGTTGTCTAACTGCATTTGGTAGAAATACATATAAATCTCTGAGGAAAAATGCTTCAAACTGCTGAGACCATGGCCTCCGATTTGATTCCGATTCACGGTGACCCTGTAGGACAGAGTAGAACTGCCTCATAGGGTTTCCTAGGCTATAATCTTTACGAAAGCAGACTGCCCGGTCTTTTCTCCTGGTTCTTAACTAGGAGGCAATATATCCCCCTCCCCCACACTTCAGCTTTGGAAATGAGAGGTGTCCTTGTTTGTTGTGACTCTTGTTATGACAACAGGAAGGCTACCGATATATAGTGGAAGGAGAGCCAGAGGTGCTATAAATACCCTGTAATCCGAGGGGCTCTCTTAAATGAAGAACCGGCCACTCTAAATGCCAAGAATGCCTTTCTTAGAGAAACACTGCTGGATGATGATGGCAGGAGCCACAACTTTATGTTTTTATTCCTCTAGCATGTAAGCTCAGTGCTCTACACTTAACAGGCACTACTTTTCAAAGTCTATTTCATGTGTTCTGTCTAGTCATACTATTATGGAACTATATTATGAAGGCGGGAACCACTTATTTATAAAAGACGGTACTTGACCGGAGTTTTAATTATTGCACCTATCATAGACACAGGTTTTTTCCAATCGCATTGCTGACACTTTCTTCGAAGTATAAATCAATGGCCAGTATGTTTTTTCTCCATTTAGGCAGAATTGACGGACATGTCTAATTTTGAATGGTCCCATTTACCATTATAGACCAGTTCTTCCTTACCGACTAAAATAGACACGGTTACAAGTGAAAAACCTCACATCGTGCATAGCCCAGATAGCCTCCGCGTTGCTGGTCAGCGGCATTTCGCGTTAAGACATCATAAAAACGGTCATGGCTCCCTATCCCTTACTTGAAGATATGATTTACTATAAGCTGACTCAACCATAAATAGGAGTAAAACTCAAGGTATTTAGGGATGATCAAGGAGACCTAATATTTAATAGTGACAGCCCATGTAACAATAGCAGGCGTCTACTTTCTACCCATAAGTGAGGTAAGCATATACACGATTGAAAACTGATGTGACAGCAGCTCTAGGTATATGGACTCCATCCATACGACAAAAGAACTGTTATGATGTGACATAATCCTACATTTTTTCCTTGTGGAAAGTTAATCAATGATCAGTAAGAAATCTCTGTTTCAGCTTTTGATTCAGTTCATCATGATAAAATCGTAAGTTAGAAACACATTAAAGGCTCGTGCGATTGTTAAGGTTGTCAACTTGGCTGCGCCATGATTCTCGGCGGTTTGGCAGTTATGCAGTTTGGCAGTCATATAATGATGTTATCATCTCCATGATGAGATCTGATATAATGGATCATTTCCATGATAGGATCTGCTGTGAGCAGCCAATCAGCTGAAAGGCAGTTTCCTTGGGGGTGTGGCCTGCATCCACTATAGGTAAACTTTCTGGCAAGGTTCATGGGCTTTTGCTCACCCTGGCTCCTGCAACTTGCTTGATAGAATGATGGAATGGCCTTCTAAAGGCACGATTACAGCACCAGCTAGCTGGCAGTACCTTGCACGGTTGGGGCAACGTTCTCCAGGAGGCTGTATATGCACCAAACCAGTGTCCAATATATGGTGCTGTTTCTCCCATAGCCAGGATTTACGGGTCCAGGAATCCAGGGGTGGAAATGACCCCCTTGCAAAATTTAAGCTCTCAGGGTCTAGAGGTCTTAGTTCCAAAGGGAGGAATGCTCCCACCTGGAGACACATCACTGATTCCATTAAACTGTAAGTTAAAAATGCCACCTGGCCTCTTACGCCTCTGGATCAACAGGCAAAGAAAGGCGTTACCATATTGGCTGGTGTGAATGATCCTGATTATCAGGAGGAAATAGGATTGATACTACATAACGGAGTTAGAGTATGTCTGGAACGCAGGAACTCCCTTATGGCATCTTAGTACTACCATGCCCTGTGATTGAAGTCAATGGAAAACCACAGCAACCCAATTCTGACACGACTACTAATGACCCAGACCCTTCAGGAATGAAGGTTTGGGTCACCCCACCAGGCAAAGAACCACGGGTGCTTGCTGAGGGTAAAGGGAATATGGAATGGGTGGTGGAAGAAGGTAGTTCTAAATACCAGTTACAACCCCACGAGCAGTTGCAGAAATGGGCTGTAATTACGAGTATTTCTTCCTTGTATGTGAGCATCAAGTATTTTTGCTTTCTTCATTTACAAACGTGTGAACAGGGCCACTGCATTTTCAGCTGTCTGCGCGTTTGCTGTATCATGTTAGGTGCAGGTATGATTTTATAATTGTCTTTACTCAGAGATCATGTACGGTTTTGCGAGATGTGTACAGGTGCCAAACTGACACGGGATGGACTGGGACTGTTAAGGTTGTGTGACAACTTGGCTGGGCCATGATTCTCGGTGGTTTGGCAGTTATGATGCAGTTTGGCAGTTGTATGATGATGTGATCACCTCCATGATGAGATTTGATATAAAGTGACCACCTCCATGATGGGAGCCGCTATGAGCAGCCAGTCAGTGAAAGGGCGTTTCCTTGGAGGTGTGGCCTGCATCCAACATAGGTGGACTTTCTGACAAGGCTCTCAGGCTTTCGCTCACTCTACATCTGCAGCTGGCTCCTGTTCATCTGACCTCTGGTTCTTGGAACTTGAGCCAGCAGCTTACCTGCCGATCTTGGGATTTGTCAGCCTCCGCAGTCTGTGCACCAGTGGCCTGCCAGCTTACCTGCCGTCCTGTCGGCTGATCTTGGGATTTGTCAGTCTCTGCAGGCTGTGAGCTAGAGGCCTGTTGTCTGACCTGCCGATCTTGGGTTCACCAGCCCCTGCAGCTACATGAGTCAGGAGAAGCCTCCAGCCTGACCCACGGACTTGGGACTTTCCAGCCTCTACAACCATGGGCCATTTCCTTGATATAAATCTCTTTCTGGATATGTGTGTGTAGAGACATATATGTATGATACATGCTTCACTGGTTTTGCTCTCTAGAGAACCCAGCCTAAGACAGCTACATTTCTGAACACTGACTCACTCAGCCCAGTGAGTTGTCGAGACAGTTCGGGCATTAGTTCTGGTTTCTTAAATGGGTTAAAAAACTTAGTCCCTGCCTCCATCTACCTGTTTTAGAAGTCTTTAATTCAGATTTAGCTTCATCAACAATAATTTAACCACAAAAATAAGATACACACACAGCTAGTTTACATACAATAATAGCAGGCAGAATTTTGTTCTGACGCATATTTTAATTGTTCTGAGTATTGCGGCAATGGCTTTATTGTTAAAGCGATTTTTACTTCAATTACACTTTCAGCTTTTTATAATTCAAGCAAACTAATGCCCTTTTAGGGTTAATACTAGGCAAAAGTTAATTTGAACAAAACTTTACTAGAGCAATTTTTGTGATTTTTATGAAATAGTTTACATTTAATATGATTTACACTAAACAAAAATGAATGAAATTTAAAAACAGGGGGTTAGGAAGAAGACAGGATTATAATTTCAAATGTCAAAGGCCAAAATGATTTCTGTAAAACAAAATACAATCCTCCTGTAGCATAATTATTATGATTATTATTAATAATGTTATAATTATTTATATTAATAACAAAATAGTGATTACCTAACAGTGTAAGAGGGAAAAGCCTTAGGTCCCTATTTGGAACCATGTGCAAAGGTCAGGACCACAAGATTTCCTTGTCTCTTTATGAGCAACTTCCCATAGCCGTGCTGTTTTTAGGTCCATGGTAGGATCACTGAAAAGGTGACACGTAGCTGAGGCCACAGGCAGGGCACCATCTGACTGCAATGTGCCACTGCCACTGCCTTGTAACAGTACAGGACAATGAAGCCGCGAAGGCAGAGTAAGGAAAACCCATTAGTCAGAATGCCCGGTGTCGGGAAAACTTCTAATGTGGCAGTGAGCATAAGCATTTAACCAGGCTTTGTTGCTAAGGCTACATTCACCAAATTGTCAATATTCATGCATTCCCAAAAGACCAAGGGGTCCAAAAAGATCAGTGGTCACCAGTAAAAGAAAAAAAAAATCTGTACTACAAGCTACACAGAGCCATCTTTTTCATACTGTTAAAATGACTTCAGTATTATGGTAAAAAACAAATTCTGAAAACAGTCATTTTAGGATCCTATCAACACAAAGAATTGATATTTAATCTCTATATGTCACGTTTTATAAACGTCCTTTATGAAGCATTGTGTCAGAGGAAGAAATATATAATTCAGATTTTATTTGATTTCCATGGTAAACAAACTGTCAGGAGAAAAGTGTCTCTGAATTCCCTAACTGCTATATGATGTACAGGAGTTACACTGTTTTAGGCAAAACTAGTTATTAAAGTGGGTTTTCAGATTAGAATGTAATTATTCAAGTAATCATCAGTGTAATGATTCAGGCAAAAGGAAAATAATTACGGTGTCTACTTTCTGTTGAGGTTTTGCCCTGCTGAGTTAATTTATTCCAAAGTATTATTTAAAATGTACGTCAATGAGAACTTCTCAATATGTTATAGCATACTAAACTAGAAACACGTTTGTAAAAGGGAAATGTTAACATTTCTAACTTCAACACATGTTCAATTTTGGGTCTAAAAATGAATGAACATATTTAATTAGTAACTAATTAAAAGCATGAAATACAGACTAGTAAAATTAACATCAACATAATATAGAAAATTTAAGGAGTATGAGCATAATTTAAGTAGTTTTAATTCTAAACTTAGAGGAAGACACAGGATTAGGATTATAGAGTGGTAGGGAGTTTTCTGTTGTTTCTTTTTCCTTGATAGAAAACAACAAAGACTTAAGAGTTAAGATTTAATATTCTTACTAACTTCAAACCTAACTTTTATAAAAACAGATTAATGCTTGAATTCTAGAATAAAGAAGCTACAGCCAAATTTTTAAAGGGCATAATTAAAAAGGGAACAATTGAATTATTAAGCACCTTACTCAAAAACACATCACCTGTCTAACAAATTTTGAGATAATCAATCATTCAAGTTTGCAGAATACCAAATGCATTTTTCTAGATGTCACACAAAGGCTAGGTTTCTCCAAGGACACTCCAACTGCAAAATGTTAGCCTTGGGGACAGATGAACCTATCTGTGGTAAGGAGGGCAGAAACATACCACCTCAAGGAGTTAAATAGAAAGGTCGATGGAAAGTTTGATGAATGTTAAGAATGTAAAACAAAAAGAATACATTATATAAAGAAACTATAATAAAAAATCATGTACTTTAGCAATTTAAAATATTTTTCTTTGAAAATGAACACTTATTTATGTCTATCAAAATAATACCTAATTAAAAAAATTATAATAGTATAATTTTATTTTTTATAAAGCTTTAAGCTAACTGGCTACGTAACAGCATAAATTTTGAGATAAATTACTGAGACTTTTATTAACATCACTCTAGTATAGTGTTAGTCAGTGAAAAGTGAGACTACTTTTAACATTTTACTTATAACTGTAATTGCAGATGATAAAATGAGCTCCATTATCCCATCTTCAGAAGTTTAAAAGATACACAGCCATGGGAAAATAACTGAGAAAGCAAAATCTACATCTGATCTTTAAAAATTAGTATGTTTTAAAAAAATGAATTTTATAGAAAGTTTAAACATTTATTCACATGGTTGAAAACCAAAGATTTCTTCCTAGAAGTAGGGGAAATATAAAGATAGCACTTCTAAGAACATTCAGCTATCAGAAGAAAGTTGTGAAGTACAGTATGGATTTAAAAACAAGAGATTGGTCTAACATATTACCCAGCACCATTACTTTTTCTGTTAAAACAACCAAAACTAAACAAATTAAATGCACGGTGATTTATTTTTTGCCGATTTGGACAGATGATCCTTTGACGTTGAGTTTGTCCACAAAGGCTTTTGATCTTTTTCCACTTTCAATGGCTGGACTTTGGCGAGGTTTCTCCCTGAGGAATGTACAGACGAACATTAATACCATCTTTAACACAGTCAGTGTTGGTATTGTAAATCAATACAAACAGGTTTGAATCCACTGTAACTTAAGGAGAGTTTTATTTTAAAAATGCCTCAATAGCTTTGAAAAACATAAGGCAGACAGTTTCACTGTCTCCAACATTTAGGACAGCAAAAGATGGTCACCTGAGCTAGATTTACCTACCTATGTTTTAAGCCACACTGTCCAGTACGGTAGCCACTAGTCGCATTACAAAATTTAAATTAATTAAAATAAAAAATATAGTTTCTCAGTTGCACCAGCCACATTTCAAGTGGGATTCAGTAGCCACATGTGGCTAGTGGCTACTATATTGGACAGCGGAGAGTCATAAACATTTTCGTTACTGCTGAAAGTTCTACTGGACAGTACTGGTTTAGAGAAAATGCCACTGTTAAGGCCACAAATTTACAGATTGCCCAGAAAGAACATGCTTTCTCCAACGGGGACCCAGATTTCACATTCAAATTGAACACTGTTAGGTTTTAATCAGTAAACTTGTCAAAGTGAGACAAGTATTATCTAAAATTAAAATGGGGGCAAGTTTTCAAGTTCATTCTGTAGAAAATATAGGGGAAAGTCCTCTAAATTTTTGAAGAAGTATTTTAAAAGAAAAGATGCTACTGCTTGAAATTCTGCACGAGGCTTCTGAGTTACTTGATACCCACTTGTCCATGGCTACCGCTGGTTCTGTGAAGCCTTCCACCTTCTGCAGCACTCCTCCACTCTCTTATGGCCTAGAACAGATTTCTGTTTTAAGGCTCGGTGAGGCCTCCCTCTCTTTCAAGTGTAATTTCAATAGGAATTAGGTATTACCTTCAACGTTTCCCCCAGAGAACCAAATAGGATTGTAAATCTCCAGAATATGTACCAAATGTGTAAAAATCTTTAATCTGTGGTTTCACTACATTTATTTTGCACAGGTACTCCGAAAAGTAATGTCAAAAAGACCAAACTTCTGTTAAAGTTATTCCAAAATACCTAGCACACATGAATCACAGCATTTCACATATTCCACGTATCACTGCATATCATACAGGGGTCTACAAATTCATGACCATTAAATGCGGAATTCTGACTTGTAGGGAAGTCGTTAAGTCTTGCAGATACTCCGACCCCTTTACCAATCCTCCAGACACGGACCTCGCTCGCTGGTGTGAAATGCACGTCTTCATGTACATCCGAGTGAAGATCTGTTTCACGAGGACAACTATATTACAGTACATTAACTTTTCCTTGGGAGGATTTTGGCTCCTGACTATACTGAGTCACAGTTCAGTAGTGAGTTATTAATCCTTCAATCCTAAAATATTGTTTTTTGGTATAAATTTAAACTTGTGTGGAACACTCAGATTTAATGTAAAATTATTGTATCTTTCACAAAAAATATTGTGGATACAGCTTTGGTGTTCATCAAAACTTCTTGCAAACAGTAGTTAAAATTACATCACTTTTCTTCTAATTCTTCTTGAAACGAACCAGTGTTTCACAAATAATTTTACCTTCTTCTAAGTTCTCGGGATCCTGCGTTCTCGTGACCAACACTGGACATCCTCTTGTCTTCTAGGTTATGCCATCTTCCCCCGGGTTTGTACCTCAAGACCTCACTTTGCCACTCGTCATCAAAAGCATGAGCATCACCTACATTAAATGTCAAAATAAAGGGAATGAGTGTTGAGGTCTAACTGTCAGTGACTGCCTTGTTCCCCACACACTTTATTCTAGGCTGCTGGTTCTCCTATCAGCCGAATCTCAAGATAAAGGCAGGAAGCTACTGACGATCTGGTTTTACTGATTATCTGATTTTTTCACTCATCTGCCTGAATATCCTATTATTCTACCCAATGGAGCCCTCGACCCAATTACACTGGCTTCTAAGTCTTTATTTCTGGGTGATCTCAGAGTGACCACGCTGTCCCTGTGTACTTGGAATCTGACGCTCCGTCTGTGGCTAACACTTCCTGTTCACCTCCTCATCTTCCTACCTAACTTGGCCTCACAGCTCTGTTGTCCTTCCTAGGACAGGTTTTTCACCTCATCCATCACCTTGTTGTTATGAAGACGGTAATCTGACTCCACAACAGAGGAATGCGCTTGTTCTTTCAGGCTGCCTTTGTAATAATGTGTGTTCCTTCACTAATTTTTCTTTAACATGTTAATTACTGTCAAGTACTCTATATATTTAAATATGATAAAATTAAAGGTTGAGATTAAAAAAAGGTTAAGATGTTGTGGATTCTATAAAAATTTTTATCAAACTCCAACTTTAAGAGAATTTCATTTTCTAAGATAAAATAATTTTAAAACCCTTTCCCACGATAAAGACTGCTATTCAAAATAACCTTCTGAAAATAGACGAATATAATTTAAAGACTATAGTGAGACAGGTTAGGACACTGGAAGGACATAAATGCCTTGAAGACTGAATATAAAAATCTAGACAATGGATAGATTTACTAATGCTACATACATGATATGCCATATACCAGAAATTAAAATCTTATCTATACAAAGTCTAAGTGTCCAACAATACAGAGTGATTTAAATAAATTATGTCTATTCATGATAAACTTTCAGATAACCATTAAAAATTATGTTGTTAAAAAACAGCATCATAGGGGATTTGTTCACAACTATAATGGTGAGTGAAAATAAACACATTATACAACTAACTATATAGGTAATAAAATTCTAATTTTGAAAAATGTATGTGTTTATATGTATAATATAGAAAAACTATTAGGAAAAAAATACACTAAAATATTTAGTTATTTTATTACAGATGATCTTTATTCTTTATACTTTTTCAAATATACTTCCTTGATGATCAGAAGAAATATTTAAAAACTCCATTTGCCTATCGATAGCCTTACTAAATAAACATCCTAAGGATTCTATTTTCCAAGCATAAAGTAAGGAAAGTAAACGACAGCCTACATTGCTAAAATTCACCATAAAAAAGATTTACTATGAAATGAGAAAACCGCAATTTTATTTCTCTGACGAGGTATTCTCTACACATATTATTCATAAAGTAAATCAGAACTAGATTGTATGAAAGTAAAGCTGCTATTTGAAAAGAAACAAGCACCATTTTCGCGACAACTTACTTTCGCTCATGTTGGTGAACTCCTGACTGACCTCTTCGTTGCCAGTCTTCCTGTTCTTCGACTTTTCAATGACATGAGCTCGATCACGGATGTGATGACCGACAGCCATTTTCTCTAATCCACTGTCAGAATCTCTCAAAGTTCTCCTGGTTTCCTTTATCTGTGAAAGTAAAGTAAATACAAATTATTTAGTTGTAATTTAAATATATATGGAATGGATATAATTCTAAACTCTTCAGGGCCTGTTTACTGATAGAATTAAGGCCATTGATCTACTATGGATCTACACAGATCACCTACAGATCCACCACCAATTTGTAGTAAAATTGTGATACTGTGCCTCTGATATTTCCTGAACTGCTTAAAAATTAAAATTTCCAGGCAAATGGAACCAACACAATTTAGCCTTTGTCCAATTTGTAATCAAAGATTAAAACAAAGAATAACTTAATTATACAAGACTTAGTGCTTTCAGCACTGTCGCTGATGATGTGCGAGATGGATGCTCACACCGGCCCTCCTAGGAGTAAGAGCAGCTAATTACTCAGCAGGCATGCCGACCCTAATGACCTCAGTCTCAGGGCTCCCACCCATCAACTCTCTGGAATATTACTGAGATATTTATGATAGCCAAAGATTAACATGATTTGTTGTGGGACATACAAAATTATATTCTGCTTATATTTAAGACTTTCTATCACTTATAGGAGGCCTGGTGGTGCAGTGGTTAAGCATTCGGCTGCTAACCAAAAGGATGGCAGTTCAAACCCACCAGCTGCTCCTTGGAGACCCCGTGGGGCAGTTCTACTCTGTCCTAGAGGGTCACTATACGTCAGAATCGACTCAACCGCAACGGGTTGGGTTTGGTTCTTTTATGGCAAGAGCATCATTAAAAGGTGCATATTTATATGTGAGAACTAAAAAATGAATGATTTCATACCCGTCAGACTGGCAAACCTAAATCTTGGTATTACAAGTACTGACAGGGATGTGGAGAAACAGGACCTCTCATGCCACAATCAGTGGGAGTCAACTGTTTCCATCACAGCGGATGGTCACGTGGTAACTGCTAGGTAAACACGAAGCCACACACATCCTACACCCCAGTAATACCATTCCTAGACTCTAGAGACGCTCTCACACGTCTGCACAAGGAGACGTGTATAAGGACGTATAGTGAAAAACTGAAAATACCTAGTTATCTATCAAGAGGAAAATGGATCAAAAACTGTGATACATTCAGATGCTGGAAGACTATTTACAAGTTAAAATAAAGAAGCCAGGGCTACACACATCAACTTGAGTAAATCTCAGAGGCATATTACTGAGCAAAGGCAACGGCAGAGACACGCACTAAAATATAATACCAGTTATATTAAGCTTAGAAACCTACAAAACAATCTGTTAAATTGTTTATGAATCATACATACTTAATAAAATAAAATACGCATGAGAGTAACCAACTCCAGATACAGGAAGGTGGTTTTCTTTGAGGACGGAGGGAGGGAGGAGGGGCCGAGGTGGAGGACACTGGAGGGTTTAACCCCATCTGTAATGTTAACAGCACATAACACACAGCGAACAGAGAAAAATGTGAGCATTTGCTTCAGCTGGGAGATAAGCATATGGGTATTCTCTATATCCTTTTTGTATGTGTGAATTATTTTACGATTTTTAAAATTCATTTACTTCAGATATAAACTAAACGGCATTTATCTCACGAAACAAAGACTACTTTCCGCGTCCACTTACCTCGTCAGCACATAAAGGTGATAAACTCAATTAGATGTTTACTTGAAAAAAGACTCACAGGGAGGGAGGAGACAAAAAATGCCATAAACTAAGTAAATACAGTCGAGTTTTAACGCCTTTCCCTGACACGTGTCTCCATCCCCCCCCAACCCCCACCACAGTACCAGGTCCAATTTTAGTGACTGAAATTTGCTCTGGGTGATCCCTCATCGCATGGGTTACTAAGCTCTAAGAATTCTTGGAGGATACTCACTCCTCCTGGAGCTCTCCGAGTCTGAGTTGAGGCCTGGAAAACCTTTGGTGCTTCATCTCCCACTTTGGAATAGGTCATAACCGAGGAAGAACAAAACGAATGTCCATTGGGATCCATGGAGAGCTGACCCTAGAGATAAATATACTCTTGTTAAGTCAGAGTCTAGTCAAATATGAAAAACTAATGCCAGAAGGATTCAATGAAGTAACAGAACTAGCTAGAGGTCCTGCGAAGGATACGACAGTGTCAGTACGGTGTATCAGAATGGCAACTCAGGGAGGCCCAGCCCTCTCTCCATCTTAAGTAGCCATCCCCACTCGCCTTGCGAGGAGTAACGGCAGGTGCTCCACTTGGAGGTCAAGTCTGTGGCTTCATTTAGGTTTAAACACAAATGGTGTGCCCTGAAACCTATCATACTTTCACAGTCAGCGGGTGACCATGTGAGCAGCTTTGCGGCACTGAGCCAATCGGCCACACCCCAAGAAGCTTCACGCCTCCTGTGGATACCAGATTGCTACATTACTAAAATCATTAATAATGCCCTACGTTTGGGCATTCTGAAATGATCCATAGAATCCACACCAATAAGTAAAGTGATGCAGTTCCTCCTCAGACAGAATTATGTTAGTGCTGTTACTGACGTTAATACTGTCAGTAGAAAAGGACGAGTATTAGTAGCCGTTTATAATGTTTTGGACTGTATGGATCTAATCAGTACATAAACATCATTCCTGAAATTTCTAAGTTTTTAGAGTATTTTTTAAACATCAAACTTAATTCTGTAGATGCTGCAAATTCTTTTAGACAGGTTATAAACAAAAAGTAGGTTGTGAAATCAGTTTTTTGAAATACAGTGATCATTAGTTTTGAAAAATGAACTAAAATAGAAAATATTAGCTGTGTAAATAGAATGATTATTTTTTCATGAAACTTCTGTGTCAGGTGTATTTATAAAGTACACAGTGTTTATGTACTGAGTAATGATATAAAGTATATTTTTTTTAATCATTGTCGATCATGGTTAAAAGTTTAAAGCCACTACAATATAGGGTATTAATAACTGAAAACAACATTCTCATCAATTTATATTTAGTACTTACAAAGTTTCTTTGTAATTCCTGCATACTCTTTCGCATATTTAACATCATTCGGTCCACTGCCTGAAAAGGGTTGACATCTGTATGCTATAGAATATTAGGAAGTACATTATTAACTACAAGTACAAGACAAAAGAAACAAACCAATCTTAAAACAGAGCCAAACTTTTCCCCCCAGATTCATGCTGTGGGATCTCATGCAGTAGTCAACCAGGCAAATATAATTTAAAGACTAAAAACGAAAGCGATTAAAGAAGAAATGGAAACACGTCAAGTCGATCCTCACTCATAGGGACCCTACAGGACAGAGGAGAACTGCCTCACAGGGTTTGCAAGGCTGCAAACCTTTATGGAAACAGACTGCCACATCTTTCTCCACAGAGCAGCTGGTGGATTTGAACCACCAACCTTTTGGTTAGCAGCCAAGCACTTTAACCACCAGGGCTCCTTAAATAAATAAATAGATATACTAAATGACGTATTCTGGTCTGGGACAGTTCTAGCATAGAACAGTCTTCAAGTTTTTCATTCTCCCCTCTCGATACCCATCACACAAACAAAGGTCACACTGGCACCCCCACCAGCCCCACATGGCTGATAGAAGCCATCCCTCAAGCCCCCAGCCCTCTTCTCATCACAGGAGGGTACAGGTAAAAGAGGCCAATCCGCTCTCCTAATGGGTCTACCACCAAAGGCTCAGAGGGCACCCCCTCGAAGCTGAGACACACTCCCTCACAAGAACAGCTGAGGCTGCCTCGAGAAGAGCAGTCATCTGCCAACAACTGTACAAACACACCGTGGATGGCCAGGGGAACCAACCAATCAGTCTGAGAAGACACACAACCAGGATGCTTCTTAGAAGCGAGAATGGTGAGACTTCAGCGTGCTTACTTTGGACACATCATCAGGAAAGGTCAATCGCTAGAAAAGGACATCATGTTTGGTAAAGCAGAGGGCCAATGACAATGAGGAAAACCCTCAATGGGTGGAGTCACACCATTAGCCACAGCAATGGACTCAAACATACCAACCAGCATGAAGACGCTGCAGGACCAGGCAATGTTTCACTCTGTCATACGTAAGTTTGCCATGAGTCGGAGCAACTCAGGGACAACTAACAACAACACACAAATCTTTGATTGTCATAACCGGGGTTTGGGGGCATACTACTGGCATCCAGTGAGCTAGAGGCCAGGGACGCTGCTAAACATCCTACAAGGCACAGGACAGCCGCCACACGAAGAATTATCTGGCCCACAGTGTCAGTAGTGCCAAGGTTGAGAAACCCTGCTCTGGAAAAATCTGCTCTTGATTTTAGCTTTTATCACTGGAACACTCACCAGAAAATAAAAGTAAAGCACATTCTAGTGTGTCACCCAATGCACTGGCTATTATTACAAACAGAGAGCATCGTCTGGTAAAAGGAACTCCGCTGCTCAAAGACGAGTCTTCTAATCCTGTAAGGCACCTGGGTCAAGGCGTAGTATTTCCGCCCCTCTGGAGTTTCTTTTGCAGTGTGCCAAGCTGGGCACTCAATAAACAATTATCAAAGGCCTGTTTGTCTCCCTGCTTTCTACGGGGTTTTTACTGCTAGTAACAATGCAGAATAGACAGGAAACCCAGATCCCTCTTTAGAAGAAACTTAATATGCTAGGGAAAAACAGGCACATTTAGGAGATACCGACTTATCTTTGGGTATACAAAGGACTGGAGCAGAATTACTCTACATTTTAGAGATTTAATACAAGTCAGGAAATATTCTGAATATTTTAACACAGATGAGGATCAGAGCCTCAGAGACATGCGGTGCAGTGAATTACTTAACACGGCCCTGCTAGCCAGTCTTTATGACTCCCACACAGTGACTGGATGGGATGATGCAAAGAAGGCCTACGGAACCCTAACGAGGTATGGTGGTTGGTATTGTGTGTTGGCTTATCTAGGCCATGATTCCTTGTAGTGTGTGGCTGTTCTCCATTTTGTGATCTGATGTAATTATCCTAATTATCCTCCATTTTGTGTGTTGTAAATCCTAACCTCTATGTGTTACTGAGGCAGGATTAGTGTGGGGTGTATCTTGAGTCACAGTCTTGCAGAAGGGCATGACTCAAGTCCCACTCCTACTTAAGTCACACCCTTCCCTGGGGTGTGGCCTGCATCCATTGTATGTGTTTGGGTGCTCCACGGGGCTCTTCCCCTCTCTGCATCTGGATCCTGTGTCTGGCTCATCACTGACTGACCTCTGGTTCTCGGGACTTGAGCCAGTGGCCTGCTGCCTGACCTGCCGATTCTGGGATTCGTCAGCTTCCACAGCCCTGTGAGCCAGCAGCCTGTCATCTGGCCTGCCGATTCGGCCACATGAGTCAGGAGAAGCCTACGCCTGGCCCACAGATTTGGGACTTGCTGGCCTCCACAACCGCGTGAGCCACTTCCTTGAAACGGTTCGTGAGTTCTGTGAGACGCTGCAGTGAATTACAGAACCCAAAGATGGGAGGGAGAGTACTGAGTGGAGGAGGAGTAGTTGATGTTACAGATGATGGAGTGGTACAGCAATTTGGAAAAATTGGACATTTAGGACATCTTTAACCTCAGCCTCATAGGAACCAGCTTTGTACTGATCCGTATAAAAGAAATTATTCATTTAAGACATAAGAGAGGGAAGGGCTAGCTCAAGGAAAGAAAAGAGGATAATGATGAAAAGGTTAGACATTTGTGTATATTGTCCTTTTCTCTATTCACTGTCAAACTGGCCTTGTCATATCTGCCCTTGTTCTGGAGTGGTCCATCACCCTGCAGTGACAAAAAGTGGTGTACAAGTTGGAGCTGAGGTTCCACTGGGATCTCAGGCCTTCGGAAACTTTGTACACACGCTCTTCTCTCTGCCGAGAATGTTTTCTCCTTTCTTGGCATGGTTGGTTCCTTCTCATCATTTAAATATCACCTTCTAAGAAAGGCCTTCCCTGACCACCACCTCCACCTCTGTCTCTTTACCTGGCTTCATCTCCTTCAGAGGACTCTGGCTATGTGAAATTCTTTTGTTTACTGTCTTCCCACTCTGCAATTGCTGTGAGGGCAGGGCTATTTTCTCTGTCTTACTTACTTACAATTCCTGGCACAGAGAAACCAGAAACCAAACCCACTGCCGTCGAGTTGATTCTGACTCATAGCCAGAGAAGGGCTCGATAAATAACCGCTGAATGAATGAACAAATTTTCTCTAGCTGAAACCATATATCCAACCGTTCACCACAGACGCCTCAAAGCTAAACAGCCAAAACTGAAGCGATCATTTTGACCACCGCCACCCTCACACCCGCACTGCGTCAATGCTCTGTTCTTAGCTTAGTGGCATTCCCATCCACCTGTTCTTCCTACCAGAAAAATGGAAGTTACACTTAAATGTTTTCTCTATTACAACCTAATCAATAATCAAGTTCTACCCATTCACCTCGTTAGCTCTCTCAAATGAGAGACTTCTCTTTATGACCATCACCATTACCCAAGTAGAAGCTATCACTAACACTTAGTTAATGCTTCAACTTAATGCACGCTTAATGCTTGTTCCCCTCTGCAGGCACAGTGCCTTTTGAAAATGAAAATTTGACTCTATTACTACATTTTCACAAAATCCATCAACTGTTCCCCTGCTCTTAAGAGAATGTCCACATTCATGATTAGGGCCTAAAGAAGTCCCTGGTTACCTCTCCTGCCTCACTGGTATTTACTCTCCAACTCGCACTCTAGGACTAAGTAATCCTGAAACACTGCTGAGCTTCCTAACCTCCAGGTCTTTGCACGTGCTGTTTCTTCGGTATTGAGTGCTCTTCCTCTCCACCTTCTGCTATTCCTGGCTAACTCTTATTTATCCCTAAGGTTCAGGAAGCTTTCCCTCATTGACCTCCACCACTCACCTCCCCTCCCCAAAAGGTCTGGGCTAAGCGCTCTTTTCTATGTGTGTGTGCTCCCACCAGTGCTGAACTTCCTGATCATTTTACTGATAACTCTGTGTTGTAACTGCTTTTTTTCCTTCATCATTTGTCTCCCTAAAATATGGTCGAGAAGAACAAATGTTACATGTCAAACTTTAGGGAGACAAATGGTTCAGGCGTAGCACAAAGGAATCAAAAAGAAACTATCACGAGCGCTTAGATGCATCCATATCAAATGTCCCTAATTCATGCTATTCTCTGCGACTCCTCAGAATGCCTTTAGGGCGTGCTAGAAACTAACATCCTAGAAAATGGGATCAAAGCCCAAAGAAACACCGTGAGAGAAAAGCTAGCTGCAGAGCAGCCATCCTTGCGCATGGGCAAGGAAAAACAACATGAACAAGCTGGCAACAGAATTCCAGAGAAAACAACGCATCTGGGCTTTGTTGGGCTCATTCATCTACAGTTTGATGGTTCTTCACCTCTTGGAGGATCATCATAAGCATGACAGTCAAATACAACTATGGAGATTCTTTTGTAAATCAAGCGAGTATTCACCTAATAAAATCTACTTTTTCTTTTTGAAGACTAACATATGTTTGACATGACTTACTTTCAGAAAATATGTCTAAACACTCTAAGATAAATTTAGTACTTGATATGGAGGTTCTCAATACAAATACTAAAAAGCCATTATGAAAGTTAGTGATGCTACATGCCAATTCAGTCAGCTTGAGTTAATAGTAAATAACTAAATAAACATTTGTCAGCAAATACAGCTGGAATGGTTTGTTTCTCCTGATACGAACCAGGCCACCAAAACTGCCAAAAGGCGCAGGGGAATTACTCATTGCCTAAAAAATAAAAAATCCAGTTAGTTTTGGTTATATTGATTTTACAATAATACCTGAAAAAGAAAGAAAGGCAGTATATAGTCACATAGCTCACAGCTAACAAAATTATAGAACCCTTTTAATCAGAAAGAACTCAACATACATTTTTAAAAATTATCTGGTTATTATTCATTGTAGAGTCTGACAGGAAGAAAAGGAGATTTCTGCAGGCAAATAGGAAAGCCATATATCACTTTTAAATATGACTAGTATTTACTAAAGACAGCTGAAAGAAAAAGAATTTGCTATGGATTAAGAAAAATATTTCTCCAAGGAAATACAAAATTCACACCAAAATTAATGAAAACATAAGGTACAATGATAAGATTAAATCATCTTTCCTTTGCTCAACTATTCCATATTTTTAGATCAATTAATCATGTCTGAACTTACTAAAAATAAAAATTTTTATCAATATTAATAAAATTTCAAAAGATTATTAGAGATACTGGATATAAATTTAATGAATGCCTCCTAAAAACTTAGTTTAGACTTCAGAAAGGTTCCTATATATAGTTTTAAAAATATTTATTCTTTGATGGGCAAAACTAGGTTAAGTATAATAGGTGGAATAATAAAAATCAATAGTTCACAAATTGTATTCCTCAACAGGTACAGATGAATAAAAATGAAATTTTATATAGATGCTTAGAAATTAAAAACTTTCACTACTTGGAGATTTCATGTTTTGAAAATAAAATCTGAATTCCTGAGCAAACAGTATATACAAAGTTTTACCATCATTCACCTGCAATTTTCTCCCTGTGTAATTTATGTTGAAAAATGAAGAACTGTGTGTTTATATTAAATTGTAGAATATATATCACATGATACATACTTACAATGTCTACCTAGAACAGTAATTCCCAAAGTGTGCTGGATGCAGTTAATGGCGATATACAAAAACCACCAATAAAATGCCTATTTCTATTACTTTTTACTAAAAGGAAGAAAGAAAGGAAGAACAGACTTTAGATTGACTCTGGCACCATCACTCAGTCTAAATGTCAGATCCTGAGTTATAAGATACCTCATTAAATGAATTAAAATATTAAATTATCTAGTTTTAAAACAAAACTGGTCCTCACGAAATGGACAACTGGTTTAAAATATTCCCATAAAGAAATTATGCACTGAAGAAAATGCTGATAATGCAAACATAAGAAAATGGCAGAGCTGATACTTCTACTTTTAGCACGAGTTTTTTTCACCTCATCATACAGCTGACAAAGATGACAACTACCCAGAAATTGGCAAAAAATAAAGAAAAAATTATCAAGATGGCTATTTGAAATATGGATTTTTATCTACTATGCTTAAAAAATAAACATTGCTCTAAATATGTTTTTACTATGAGAAATTATCAGATAATGGGACTGTTTTATAACCATCGTGATTACTGTTGACTTTTTCTTTCTACAACATTTAAGATAAAAAGCAAACATGTCATTTTGATGGCTAATGTGTGCCTGACCCAAGCCATGGTCTTTTCAATCGCCTCATATGTGAAAGCTGGACAATAAAAAAGGAAGACCAAAGAGCTGATGCGTTCAAACTGTGGTATTAGTGAAGAATATTAAATATATCATGGACTGCCAGAAGAACGAACAAATCAGTCTTAGAAGAAATACAACCAGAATTTTCTTAGAAGCAAAGACGGTGAAACTTCCTGTGTTTTACGCAAATAACGCATGCCTTCTAGGTTTGCCAACTGCCCCCCCCTTTGAGATATTTTTGTAAGCATGCTATTTGTGTAAAACTATGGTATTTTGGACACACCAGGAAAGACCAATCGCTAAAAAAGAACATCATGTTTGGGAGAGAGCCCACAAAATCAAGGGAAACCCTCAATGAGATGGACTGACACAATAGCCACAACAACGGAGTCAAACATTATGAAGATGGCAGAGGACCGGGCAACGTTGTGTTCTCTTCTATAAACTGCTGCCATGAGTCAAAGCCAATGTAATAGCAACCACCAACAACAACATTAAGAATACCAAATACCAAGAATTTGATATCATAACAGTAAATAATTCACTGAGATAATTAGACTTTCAGTTGTGAGACGAACCTCATTAAAAAAAGAATCAGTATAGTTCAAGTTAAGGCACTTCTAATCCATAATGGATGAAATCTGGTTCTTGTTTCTTGAAAAACAGTGATACAATACAATAATGTATTAAATGCTTTGAAGAGAGCTAGGTACAGAAAAGTGAATTATTTTTAATAATACGTAAATATATCTTTACATAACAACGACAACAAAAAATATATCTTTAAAGCTCTTGCTTTAAGAATTCCTTTTCTGTTCTTTGCTTGTCTATGGAGTGCTTTTTTTTAACCTTTTGTTACTGTTAGGTACGGTCGAGTCGATTCCAACTTCTAGTGACCCTATGTACAACAGACTGAAACACTGCCTGGTCCTGTGTCATCCTCACAATCTTTGCTGTGTTTGAGACCATCACTGCAGCCACTGTGTCAATCTATCTTGTTAAGGGTCTTCCTCTTTCTGCTGACCCTCTACTTTACCAAGTGTGATGTCCTTCTCCACAGACTGGTCCCTCCTGATAACGTGATAAAAGTACGTGAGAGAAAGTCCGACCATCCTCGCTTCCAAGGAGCATTCTGGTTGTACTTCTTCCAAGACAGATTTGTTCGTTCTTCTGGCAGTCTACGGTATATTCAATTCCAAGGCATCAGTTCTTCTTTGGCCTTCCTTATTTATTATCCAGCTTTCACACGCATATGACCAAAAAACCTGTTGCCATCGAGTAGATTCCGACTCATAGGGAACCTATAGGACAGAGTAGAACTGCCCCATAGGGTTTCCAAGTTGCAGCTGGTGGATTTGAGCTGCCAATTTTTTGGTTAGCAGTCACAGCTCTTAACCACTGTGCCACCAGGGCTCCTCACATGCATATGAGGAGACTGAGACGCCATGGCTTAGGTCGGGCACACCTTAGTCCTCAAGGTGATATCTTTGCTTTTTAATACAAAGATCTTTTGCAGCGGATTTGCTCAGTGCGATGCGTCTTTTGATTTCTTGACTGCTGCTTCCAGGGGAGTTGGTTGCGGATCCAAGTAAAATGAAATCCCTGACAATTTCAATATTTTCTTTGTTTATCATGATATTGTTTATTGGTCCAGTTGTGAGGATTTTTGTTTTCTTTATATTGAGGTGTAATCCATACTGAAAGCTGTGGTCTTTGATCTTCATCAGCAAGTGCTGCAAGTCCTCTTCACTTTCAGCAAGCAAGGTTGTGTCACCTGCATTTCGCAGGTTGTTAATGAGTCTTCCTCCAATCCTGATGCCACATTCTTCTTCATATAGTCCCAGCTTCTCAGATTATTTGCTCAGTATACAGATTGAGTAAGTATGATGAGAAGATATAATCCTGACACACAACTTTCCTGACTTTAAATCACGCAGTATCATCTTGTTCTGTTCAAATGACTGCCTCTCGGTCTATGTACAGGTTTTGAATGAACACAATTAAGTGTTCTGGGATTCCCATTCTCTGCAATGTTATCCACAATTTATGATCCACACAGCTGAATGCCTTTGCATAGTCAGTGGTTAAGCACTGGGCTGCTAACCAAAAAGGTCGGCAGTTCGAAGCCACCAGCTGCTCCTCGGAAACCGTATGAGGCAGTTCTATTCTGTCCTACAGGGTTGCTATGAGTTGGAATCGACTTGATAGCAATGGGTTTGTTATTTTGGTTTAAACATCTTTCTGGTATTTTCTGCTTTCAGCCATGATCCATCTGACATCAGCAATGATACTCTTCATTCCACGTCGTCTTCTGAATCTGGCTTGAATTTCTGGCAGTTCTCTGTTGATGTACTGCTGCAACCACTTTGAATGATTTTCAGCATAATTTTACTTCTGTATGATATTAATGGTTTTGTTCAATAATTTCCACATTCTGTTTTTCTTTGGAATGGGCACAAATATGGATCTCTTCCAGTTGGCTGGCCAGGCACCTGTCCTCCAAACTTCTTGGCATAGACGAGTGAGCACCTCCAGTGCTGCATCTGTTTGTTGAAACATCTCAATTGGTATTCTGCCAATTTCTGAAGCCTTGTTTTTCACCAATGCCTTCACTGAAGCTTGGACTTCTTCCTTCATTACCATTGGTTCATGATCATATGCTACCTCCTGAATGGTTGAACGTTAACCAATTCTTCTTGGTACAGTGACTCTGTGTATTCCTTCCATCTTCTTTTGATGCCTTCTGCATCATTCAATATTTTACCTTCAATATTGCAATTTGAGGCTTGAATTATTTCTTCAGTTCTTTCAGCTTGAGAAACCTTAGGGGAGGGAATCTCTACACCAAAATAGCTTACCACATAATGGCTCACTGCTTACTCAAAACGTTTATTTTAAAACCTATCGGTTACAAAAAGAGAGAGAGCTTAGTGTAAATTTTTAATAAAAGTTAAAACAGACTAGGACAGAGCTAGCATGCTCAAAAAGCTTTGTGCTTTTAAAAGTTTATCATCAGCTGGCTTTTTCATTTTCTGCAGTCTGTTGCTCATTTTTGTTCCCACATTCATACCTAGTTATGAAACACTTAGAAAGGTCAAGTTGAGATAGGTTTTTTTGGTTTGTTTTTGTTTTCTTTAATTAACTGATCGACTGACTTTTGTTTATACAAAAGTCGTTCAAAGCTAGATATTCACTTGCCAAATGTATCACACCCTGGGGGAGATAAGAAGAATCACATCTCACCAGTACAAATCCGACTGTATAAATTATAAAATTACAGGAAAAAATAAGAGTTTTGGCTCAAAGAGAGACTGAATGTTCCTTTGAAAATCTGCTCTAACAGGATGAAATTCCTGTATTTTAAAAATTACTGCTGCCCTTCAACTGCCCTAGAACAATCCTCAGTATTCTTGGTTGGCAAAGGGATTTTTTGTTTGAATAAGAAAAAAATGCTTTGGTGTTGGCTTTATAAAGATAGCTATTACATTATAATATAATAATTGGCTTTATAAAGATAGCTGTTACATTATAATGTAATAAAGAGAAATGTATACTGCTTTATTTTAGAGGTGAGAGGCAAGTAGATGCTACCAAGCAGTATTTATTATTTTAAAAACTACTGAATTTATATAGCTAATGTTTTTTAAAATGCTCGATACAGTAAAAATACATTTACTTTTATTTGGTAGCTAGATCAATACTGCAGGTTTTCTTATAAAAATGTTTAAAGAGATGATTATTAAGTAAGAAATAAGATGACAAGTTCACATACATGATTGCTGTTGTTCCCATCAATTCGTCTCCGACTCGGGGCAACCTTATGTGTAACAGAACAAATGCTACCAAGTCCTGTGCTGTCTTCACGATTGTTGGTATGTTGGAGTCCATTGTGGCAGCTATTGTGTCAATCCATCTCACTGAGGGTTTCCCTCATCTTCCTTGGCCCTCTACTTTTCCGAACATGTCCCGTTCTAGCAACTGGTCTTTCCTGAGCACTAAAGGTTAGTGCTCTTTCTTTAGGACTGGTCAAAAAAAGCTAAAAGTTTTGGAGTCTAAATGAATGTCTATAGTCATGCTGTCCATTAAAGTAGCCACTAGCCACATGTGACTATTTAAAATTTAAGTAATTAAAATGAAATCAAAGTAAAAACCCAGTTCCTCAGTAGCACCAGTCACATTTCAAGCGCTCAGCAGCCATATGTGGCTAGTGGTTACCACGCTGAACAAAGCAAATTTAGAATATATCCATCATCCTGAAAGTGCTATTGGATAGGGCCAGTCTACAGAATTAAAACAAAAACAGTTGCCGTTGAGTTGATCCTGACTCATGGCAACCCATGTGTGTCAGAGTAGAACTGGGCTTCACAGGGTTTTCAATGGCTGATTTTTCAGAGGCAGATTGCCAGGTCGTTCTTCTGAGGGTACCTCTGGGTAGAACTGAACCCTCAGTCTTTTGGTTAGCAGCCAAATGAGTTGCTTGCACCAGCCAGGGACTCCTTACAGACTTTAAAAAACCACTGCCATCAAGTCGACTCCAACTCACAGTGACCCTATCGGACAGAGAAGAACTGTCCCACAGAGTTTCCAAGGCTGTAATCCTTATGGAAGCAGACTGCTCCATCTTTCTCCCATGGAGCAGCTGGTGGGCTCAAACTGCCAACCTTTTGGTTAGCAGCCAAGGACTTTAACCACTGCACCACCAGGGCTCCTTCTATAGACTTTAGCCTACACTAATAAACGATCCATAATCTTAGAAGGTAATTATTATGGCACCTACATTGGACAAGGTAGCAACAATTCTTAGTTTTTCATTCAAATGTCAGTCATGGCCTTCTTTTGTATTCAAGATCATTTTCCTACTTGACTTCTCTTATTCAGTCATCACATTTAGACAACCATATTAATTCAGCTGTGTTTTTCCCTTTTTTCCCCCCCAAATACTTGATGGAAAGCCACTTCAGCAAGGTAAATATAGTATGAGGCACGCTAACAACGCAAATAGTTTTAAAGTATGAACCTTACAAACTACAGTTACACAGAAATTTATCTTTTGGTCATATGTCTTATTCCAGCTCTTGTTAAACATTCAAGTGTTTTAAGCACAAGTGCTCTAGAAAGAAACATTTACTTCTGCTTCCAATGGATGGCCAGGAGAATTGCAGCTTATGTGTACAGACATCTTCAAGAACTTTTCAGCTGAATTATAAACAGCTCTCCTTTCTATGCTTACAAGTAGGGGAGTAAAATCATCACTTCCTCCTTCTTCTACCAAGGAGGAGAGTAGCCCATTTATGTGCAGAAACAGAAAGAGCTATATTCACCCACTCCTCATTTAAAGACTGTCTGGTTATGTGACATTTTGCTTTTACAACAATAGTGAAAAATCTACTACCTATTTGTGCATTAATGACATACATCTGGCAGTAAGGGCGCCAAGTGCTCCCTTGTGGTCCAGCATGCTCTGCTGTGTACCCCTCTGGTAACTGTGGGTGTAATAAACTTACTTTTATGGTCTCCCTGACTCATCTTTCCTCTGTTGCCCCTGATTTGCAATCCTACACTCACGTTTCCCAATGGCCAAGGCACCTCCGCTGGTACAAACAGCCAGTGACTAAAATTGCTGTCTGTCTCTGACGGTTCAGTTTTGCCAATTTCCCACTTCCGAGTTGCCAGGAGACAGAATTTTGCCTAGTAACAGTTCTCACTTGCCACTGGCTGCGGTGCCTGGAGCCTCCTCCCGAGAGGTGGCCTGGGAAATTCAAGCTCCATCTCCAGAGTTGGCAATTATGGCTGTTCCTGTGGCCGCTGCACTGGCCTGAGTCCTGGTCAGGAATGTGAATGTGCTGTGTGCAGATTATACATTAATATGTATGAAACAGAACATGAAGGTTACTTCCATTTAAATGGCAAATGTAATTTTACTCATCAAACTTCCTAGGAGTATTTGAAATGTTTTGCTCTATTTAAGCTTATTATTGCAAACAGAAAATATGAAAATGTACTTTCGGCAGCAATTTTTGAAATTTCAACCTTGTGTGCATGATAAAAAGAAAGATTCTGGAAGTTTCCCAATTGACCAATTCAAAGTTCACAGAGTTCCAAATATCTACATTTCAACTGCAGAGATTCATCTTTATAGACATTCCTGCAAATTTGTTCCAAGGTCTTATAAAGTAATAGAAATAAAATAGGCAAGAAGGAAAATAGTTAAGATATCTATATCTATCTATATCTATGCATATATTTTTAGTTGAGCGTGTTGTAACCTCCCAGCTTTGCTCTCACACAGGGCTTGTGAAAATATATTTTAGCTGCTCAAGCTTTTGAGACACAAAAGTTAACCAAATTTTTGAAAGTCCACGGTAGCTACACAGAAGATCAGAGTTGCCTAGTCCAATAAAGATAAAGCATTACACCACAGCTTTGGCTGCTATTTTAAAGTAGGGGGAAAAAAGTGGTATATGGGATAGAAAGGATATTTCCTTGACTGTTTAAGACGTGAAAGGAATAAGGTGAGAAATATGTATATATATATACTTTTTAAAGGAAGAATGATGGTTTAGGTTTGGCTCAATATAACACTATGGTCCTAGAAGTTTTGGTAGCACAGTGGAATTCAAACAGCTAACAATTTATTGTTAATGGATTCAGCTACCCAACAGGTCCCCCTTATATATTTCTACACCACAAGTATTAGTCATATCCTATCATCACAGATATATTCTGTTAATATTTTTCTTCACATCCCACAGAAACTTCTCACTAATTATCTTTACAATAAACAACTTACACTAAAGGAGTTTTCATCATCATCATGTCCTCTACGATTACGAGCTCTTCCTCTACCATTGGAGATGCTGTACAAGTCTCTTCCAAAAGGTTCAGAAAAACTTTTCATCATCTGTTGCATACTTTCTCGGTGTGCCATAAAAGAATCACTGTTGAAAATATATATAAGCACATAAGATTATGTGTTGAAATTTAAATAACGAGTTTAGGAGAATAGAATGATTTCATTAAGACTCACTACCCATAAATATAAATTTAAGAAATATTTTTCTTCTCTTATCCACTATAATTCACTACAGGGTCGCTATGAGTCGGAATCGACTCAATGGCCATGGGTTTATAATTCACTTAAATATAAAAATAAAAATACACCATTATTTATCCCTTACTGTATAAAAATGTTTAACACAAATAACACATCTCAGACGACATACCATCACTAAAGGAATTCAGACACCATCTCAAGAATAGATTTGGTACACTGAATACTAATGACCAGAAACAAGACAAGCTGTGGGATGACACCAAGGATATCATAAATGAAGAAAGAAAAACGTCATTAAAAAGACAGGAAAGAAAGAAAAGACCAAAATGGATGTCAGAAAAGACTGAAATTTGCTCTTGAACGTACAGTAGCTAAAGTGGAAGAAATGATGTAAAGAGCTGCAAAGGGCAGCTCGAGAAGACAAAGTAAAGTATCATAATGAAAGGTACAAAGACCTGGAGTTAGAAAAGCAACAACGAAGAACACACTTGGCATTTGTCAAGCTGAAAGAACTGAAGAAAAAATTCAAGCTTTGAGTGGCAATATTGAAGGATTGTATGGGCAGAATATTGAACGATGCAGGAAGCATCAAAAGAAGATGGAATGAATACAGAGTCACTGTACCAAAAAGAACTGGTTGACATTCAACCATTTCAGGAGGTAGCATATGATCCAGAACCAATGGTACTGAAGGAAGAAGTCCAAGCTGCACTGAAGGCACTGGTGAAAAACAAGTCTCCAGGAATTGACGGAATACCAAATGAGATGTTTTATCAAAAGGATGCAGCGCTTGAGGTGCTCACTTGTCTATGCCAAGAAATTTGGAAGATAGCTACCCAGTCAACTGACTGGAAGAGATCTGTATTTGTGTCTATTCCAAAGAAAGGTGATCCAACAGAATGCAGAAATTATTGAACAAAATCATTAATATCACATGTAAGTAAAATTATGCTGAAGATAATTCAAAAGTGTTGACAGTGAACTGCTGGGAATTCAAGCCAGGTTCAGAAGAGGACATGGAATGAGGGATATCACTGCTGATGTCAGATGGATGTTGGTGAAAACAGAGAATACCAGAAATATGTTTACCTGTGTTTTATTGACTATATAAAGGCATTCAACTGCTTGGATCATAACAAATTATGGATAATATTGCAAAGAATGGGAATTCCAGAACACTTAATGGTGCTCACGAGGAACCTGTACATAGACCAAGAGACAGTCATTCGAACAGAACAAGGGCGATACTGTATGGTTTAAAATCAGGAAAGCTGTGCGTCAGGGTTGTATCCTTTCACCATACTTATTCAATCTATATGCTGAGCAAATAATCCGAGAAGCTGGACTATATGAAGAAGAACAGGGCATCAGGATTGGAGGAAGACTCATTAACAACCTGCAATATGCGGATGACACAACCTTGCTTGCTGAAAGTGAAGAGGACTTGAAGCACTTACTGACGAAGATCAAAGACCACAGCCTTCAGTATGGATTACACCTTAAACATAAAGAAAACAAAAATCCTCACAACTGGTCCAATAAGCAACATCGTGATAAATGGAGAAAAGATTGAAGTTGTCAAAGATTTTGTTTTACTTGGATCCACAATCAACGCCCATGGAAGCAGCAGTCAAGAAATGAAATGACATATTGCACTGGGCAAATCCGCTGCAGAAGACCTCTTTATTAAAAAGCAAAGATATCACCTTGAGGACTAAAGTGTGCCTTACCCAAGCCATGATATTTTTAATCGCCTCATACACATGTGAAAGCTTGACAATGAATAAGGAAGACTGAAGAAGAATTGATGCATTTGAATTAAGGTGTTGGTGAAGAATACTGAATATACCATGGACTGCCAGAGGAATGAACAAGTCTGTCTTGGAAGAAGTACAGCCTGAATGCTCCTTATAGCAAGGATGGCGAGTTTTCTTCCAACATACTTTGGACATGTTATCATGAGGGACCAATCCTTGGAGAAGGACACTATACTTGGTAGAGAGTCAGTAAAAAAAAAACATGGGAGACCCTCAACGAGATAAATTGATACAGTGGCTGCAACAATAGGCTCAGACACAGCAACAATTATGTGGATTATGCAAGACAGGCCAGTCCTTCATTCTGCTGTGCACAGGGTTGCTATGAGTTGGAACCCACTCAACGGCACCTAACAACAACAACAACAGACATGCCAACAAAAAAAAAAGGAATCTGAAAAATACTGCTTCTGGGTAGAGGCTGCTTTGGGTAGTACACAGTATAAATTCTAGTGAGGACAAATATAGAATGTTGGTTTGTTTTTCAACTCTTATTTATTAAACGTGAGAATTGAGAACTATAGCTATGTTATGAACACTTTAAAGGTACAACATATATTTTAATAGGCAAAGACAAAGCTCTAGATCACCTCTAAGAGGTCAACTTTTAATTTCTAAGAACTCTAAATACTAGAAATCACCATATGGTAAAAATATCTGCTGCATTTTAAGATCGTAGTTCTCGAAACTTTTTTGAGATTACTAGCCAGCAGGTGAACCAGTTAGAAATGCCGATTCCTGCTCCCTACTCCTAGAGATGGGATCCCCTAGTCCTAAGTGGGGTTTGTGGATAAAGCATCCCTGGTGATCTTGACTTAAACAGTCCCCCCACCAACCTCTGAGGAATACCGCCCCTCTGTAGTTGTGGTATATGACTTAGTTAGAATTTAATCTGGAGATTGGAGACCCTTAAATCTTATAGGGCCACAGTAAGGAAACCTAGGATAAGGTCCAATTTTCTTTTCCCTTGGTTATGTGATAGAAAAACTGGCACACCAGTTTTCTCCACTGGTTAATAAATAAGGAAATGCTCCACAATGCATGTTATCTGGTTTAAGTTAAAGGTTGGGGTCCTGGTATTGTCTTATAACCACCTTGTGACTATCACTCAGGATCACGTGATCGTGAGTTGATCCCAGCCACCATGCAGCCAGTTAATTAAAACCCCAGAACCGATCCTCTAACCTTTTTAAACCTGTAATTATGTACGTATCCTAGTCACGGTCCCTTCTCCGCTTCTGTTGTCCTACCAACAACAGTGATGAATTGATCTGCTATCAATAATGACCTTGTGATGATTTTCTTTATCCTATATAGTATATAATGGACAACATGACTGTCATCTGGTGGATTCCTTCAGCCTCTGAACTGGGTACATGCTAACAGTGTCCCTCACTTGAATGATCGTCTTTGTCTTGGCTTAATAAAAATCTCTTTTGATTAAATCAGAGTCTGGCGTCTTTTTCCCCTATGACAACTCAAACCTCCCTTCCTGAACCTAAGTTTCCATAGCTGTAAAATGAGGATAATATATATCCCTATTGCTGAGATTAAATAATGTATCTGAAAGCACAAAGCACAGTAACAGGCCCATATAATATGCTGGAAAAACGTTAACTTCCCTTACCTTCTCTTCTTAATTCATGTACAGATGCCATTCCCTACTATTCTATTATTAAGTACCTCTCACGGAAAAGAGACTTATTTAAAAATGCATATACCAATTATCATGTTCCAGGACCTATTCTATATGTTTTACAAATATTGACACTCAGCTCCTATCTGATGTTACCTCTTTCATCCAAAGCTCCATTCAAGAACCTAAAATTTCTATTGCCTACCATAGTGATTTTCCTACTTTGTTCCAGTTGAAAAGTCAGTGACCCACTGGTCAATTACTTATTGCTCATTCTAGAACTTAATGCATGCCATGACTGGAGTCCACTTTACCAAGTCAATCTTATTCTTCTCTGCAGTCCAGTAGAGTCCTCCAGTTGCCCTCGCTCCTTTCAGTCTTCTCCACCTCAGTTTAATCCTCCTTAGGTCACCCTTCTCCCTTCTAATCCAATTACAAACATCTGATGTCACCATGAGGATGCTCAAAAACGTCTATCTTCCTCCAGTAGTTCCAGGCAGAAAGAGCTTTTCCTTTGAACTCTACACTATTTGTACACATAAATCTATCCCAAGGGAGCTCAAAATTTATTAATACATTACTTTGGAAATCAAAAATATAATTGCTTCATATGCAGACATCCCTTAAATCTAGTTATGTTATTTAGTAAGATCAGCAAATAGCTTAGCTGGATTTGCATTTGTGTCTGCAGAAAGGTTGTTTTAATTCAGCTTTCTTGACGTATACTTTACATACAGGAAAATTCACCAGTCCAGATGTACAACATATGCATAACCTGCCCCAAATTTTCCCCTTGTCCCTTTGTAGATAATTGCTGTTAGTTGCCAGAGTCAGCTCCAACTCGATGGTGACCTTACACATAACAGAATGAAACATTGTGTGGTCCTGTGCTATCTTCATGATCGTTGGTATGTTTCAATCCCTTGTTGCAGCTATTGTGTCAATCCATCTCATTGAAGGTTTCCCTTGGCCCTCTACCATACATGATGTCCTTTTCTAGCAATTGGTCTTTCCTGCTGATGTGTCCAAACTAAGCAAGGTGAAGTGTCACCCTCCTTGCTCCTAAGGAACATTTGTTTGTATTTCTTCTAAGACTGCTTTGTTCATTCTTCCAGCAGTCCTATTCTTCGCCAACACTACTGTTTGAACGCATCAATTCTTTCAATTCTTCTGTCTTCCTTTTTCATTGCCCAGTTTTTGCATGTGTATGAGGAGACTGAAAAATAATGGCTTGGGGTAAGCGCACCTTAGTCATCAATGTAACATCTTTGCTTTTTAAAACTTTTAAGAGGTCTTTTGCAGCAGATTTGTCCAATGCAATACATCATCTGATTTTTTGACAGCATGTTCCATGAACACTGATTGTTGATCCAAGTAGAATGAAATCATTGACAAGTTCAATTTTTTTCTCCATTTATTATGATGTTGTTTATTGGTACAGTTGTGAGAATTTTCACTTTCTTCACATTCAGGTGTAATACATACTTAAGGCTATATAGTCTTTGACTTTCACCACTTTGGCAAGCAAGGTTGTGTCACCTGCATTTCGTAGGTTTTTAATGAGTCTTCCTCCAAACCTGATGCCAAGTTCTTTTTCCACCTTCACGGACTGTTTCTTCAGACTGAATAAGGTGAAAGGATATAAGCCTGCCACACATCTTTTCCAATTTTAAGACATGTATTATCACCAGAGCCCTGCTGGCACAGTGGTTAAAAACTCAGCTGCTAACCAAAAGGTCAGCAGTTCCAATCCACCAGCAACTCCTTGGAAACCCTATGGGGCAGTTCTACTCTGCCCTATAGGGTCATTATGAGTCAGAATCAACTGGCCAGCAACAGGTTTTTGGTTTAGCATTCCTTTGCTCTGTTCAAACGACTGCCTCTGGATCCGTGTATAGATTCCACATGAGCACAATTAAGTGTTCTGGAATGCCCATTCTTCATAATCTTATCCATAATTTGTTATGATCCATAGAGTTGAATGCCTTCATGTAGTTGATAAAACACATGTAAACATCTTCCTGGTAGTCTCTGCTTTCAGCCAAGATCCATCTGACATCTGCAATTATTATCTCTCATTCCACTTCGTCTTATGAACTGGCTTGAACTTCTGGCAGTTTCCTGTTGATGTACAGTTGCAGTCATTTTTAAATTATCTTCAGCAAAATTTTGCTAGCATGTGATATTAACAGTATTTAATAATTTCCACATTCCATTTGATCACCTTTCTTTGGGATGGGCATGAATACGGATCTCTTCCAGTCAGTTGGCCAGGTAGCTTTCTTCCAAATTTTTTTTTACAATGCAGTGCTGTTTTGAGGGAGGAGGATGAAGGCTGGAGGCTGCCTGGGGCTCCAGCACTAGGAAGTAGATGGGTCAGACATGGTGGGTGCACACCATGGACTCCATGTAGCAGTCAGAAGCATAAGTTAGATGCACAAGTAGTCACATGGATGAGTCTTAAGTACAGTGCTGATGAAAAATAATGGAAAAAATGAGATCTGAAACATGATCAAGTTTTCATCAGTTAATAATTCCTGCAGGCACCATTGAGAGAGCAAAAAGACAAGCCATAGAGCAGAAGAAAATATTCACAACACATATCTAACAAAGGACTTGTACCCAAAATATATAAGAACTCCTGCAACACTATTAGAACAAGACAAACTAAAACTTCCAAATTTCTTGACATAGATGAGTATGTGCTTCCAGTGTTGCATCTGCTTTTTAAACCATCTCAATTGGTATTCCATCAATTCCTAGAGTCTTGTTTTTTGCTCATACCTTCAATGAAGCTTAAACTTCTTCCTTCAGCACCAGCGGTTCTTGATCACATGCTCCGTCCTGAAATAGATGAATGACAACCAATTCTTTTTGATACAGTGACTCTTTATTCCTTCCATTTTCTTTTGATGCTTCCTGCATCATTCAATTTTTTGCCCATAGAATCATTCAGTAAGACAACTCGAGGCTTGAATTTTCCCTTCAGTTCTTTCAGCTTGAGAAATGCTGATTGTGACTCAGAAGGAGGCGGGGCCAAGACGGTGGAGTAGTCAGACGCTTGAGTGGACCCTCTTACAACAAAGACCCAAAAAAACAAGTGATTTGATTATAATATGTCCATCTGGGAGCCCTGAACATCAAAGGCAGAGTTGAGGAACTGGACTGAGTGGCAGTAGAAGGGAGAGACAGTTCGGAAGCAGTGAGGAATTGCCAGACCTGGCCCAGCAAGAGCCTGAGACCTTCAGGCCTTATCAGCTCGGGGCTAAGTCGTGAGGCAGGCAAGCAGCCATGCTCGGGAGGTGTATTCTGCACTGGGAGAGACCCAGACACTGAGAGTCTACTCAGCTACGCAAAACCAATGAGAAGCAGCCCTCGACGAAAGATGAGTACTTGTGTATGGCTTACCGCGTGGATCAAAAATACCCACCTTAGGGAAAAACCTCTCTCCCATTTACCTCCCCGCTCCCTGCTCTGCACTGGGCCCCGGACGGGCTTCAGCAACTGCCGAGTCCCCTGAGCTGGAAGTAGGATCCGTCACACGTCCGGAGCCATTCTCCCTGCCTTGGAGAGTGAACAAATTAACAAATAGGGGAAAAAATAAGCTGTTGGCTCCCCTAAGCCAGGAACCCAGGGTAGGCACGTCTCCTCTGCCTAGGCACAGGCACAAGGGATCCACGGACTTTGAGTGCACTTCCCCCTGCAGAGACTTGTGTGGGCCCATCTCAACAGCGTAGGCCCTCATTACCACAGTACAACAGCATATATACTGGAACTCTAAGTTCAACTGTTTCAGCTGTGAAGTGGCAGGTTCTTGACATTTGACACTGCTCTCCCCATTAAGCAGGGTCTTCACTTACCCACATCAGGGGCCTGAGGACTGGTGGTTCCACCCATACTGCCTAGCCACCTGTGATAGGGGCCCATGAATAAGAGGTGCCCTCCAGTCCTTACAGCCAATAGCATTAGCTACTCATAGTCTGGCTGCAAAACCCACACACCTACGTGCTCTAGGGAACAGGGACATGCCTTCCTCCTGGACACTTGGGGGTGGCTGTCACTCCCCTGCCTCACTCAGAGTGTGTTCTCCTGCTGCAGCCAGATGCCTGTGCCTACACCAATCACCCATGCCTGTCTAGGACTGTAAGTGAGAGCCTGGGCACCTGAGCTGAATCCATACAGGAGGAATGGGTGGACTCCTGAGCTCACCTACCTAGTAGCAGATCTAACCACCTGTCACCAGGGTCATTAGAGCTTCAAAGATGCCAATAATCAAACTAGCTCATATGAGCAGACTACCTGGGCATATCAAAACAAAACAAGAAGCCATGACACAGTAAGCAAACATAAAATAAATAAATATAATAACTAACTGATGGCTCGGAGACAACAGTCAATATCAAATCACATAAACAGGCAATCCATGATGGCTTCAGCAAGCTCCCAAAATAAAGAATCTAGAAATTTTCCAGAGGAGGAAAATTTCTTGAATTACCAGAGGCAGGATACAAAAGATTAATATACAGAACTCTTCAAGAGATTAGGAAGGAAATTAATCAAAATGCAGAACACGCAATAGAGGAAATTAAAAAGATTAAAGAGCATAATGATGAATTTAACAGGCTGCAAGAATCCATAGAGAGACAGCAATCAGAAATCCAGAAGATTAACAATAAAATTTTACAATTAGACAACTCAATAGAAAGTCATAGGAAGAGAATTGAGGCAATGGAAGTCAGAATTAGTGAGACTGAAGATAAAGCACTTGACAGCAATTTATTTGAGGAAAAATCAGACAAAGGGATTAAAAAAAAAATGAAGAAATCCTAAGAATTATGTTGGACTGTATCAAGAGAAATAACCTACGAGTGATTGGAGTACCAGAATGGGGGGGGGGGGGATAACAGAAAATACAGAGAAAATTTTTGAAGATTTGTTGAC